>NW_027494473.1:0-288550 GCF_021521415.1 Bidens hawaiensis | reverse complement strand
GGTGTTTCGATTAACTTTGACGATTGAGGAGGCTCAAACACATGATCCTAAGGATAACTAAACGACCAGTTTACTCATGAACACGTAAAACAAGTTTTGAACTCGGGTTTAAACGATCGGTTGTTCGAGGTTATTAACCGGTTGTCGAAACAACCTTAGATTAACATCAATGAACATATAACATGTGATAAAAGAACCCAAACAACCTTTAGATCGGTTTGAAATCGAAGAACAAGATAACAAGTAGGATCAGAATATAAGTTCGCTGTGTAAACGGTGAATAAGTTCGCTGAGTTTGAGAATAATGAACTGTTTGACTCTTGAAAATCCTTATATAGGGGCGAAGTTATACAGGCGAAGTTACGGATAACTTCGCCTAGGCGAAGTTATCCACAACTTCGCCTGTTCAACAACATCGCCTATATTTACAAAATTTAACCTTATAATTTTAACATTTTTTCAATCAAGTTATAAAACTTTCCTTTAAGAACTAAATGACACGATCAAGTCCAAGTAACCCGTTATAAACAAATACAACTACAGAAAAAGAAAACTTTAAACAATTTAAGTATAAGGGATCAAATTTCAGTCTGGATAGGGACTGCTACGTTTTAGAAAAGATCCGAACAGGAATCATACTAAGTATGTGACTGTCACATAGATCCGTGTTTAGCTGTATTACAAGTTGTAAGCAGGTAAATAACTTAAGATGGTTTTCATCGTTTCTGTGATACGAGTTAGGTTCAATTATGCCTCAAAATTTAAGTGGGTAACAACTCAGAGATTATGATGCCTCCTATCTATTCTCAAAGCGTATTTGGCTTTCCCCAAGTCACCCCGAATTGACCTCGACCCTTAGTGTCTGATTAAATTTGTAATTACTCTTCATCTCCTTCCCGTTCTCTTTCTTACTCCATGATTAAGAAGTCTTGATATGTTGAACTCTAAAATGTTTCAATAGTTGTTTTTTTTTTTTTTTTTTTTTTTTTGATAAACATTTACAAAGACTTCAGAGTAGTAACTAACCGCAAGTCCCGAATCTGGATCACTGCAGTTTCTTGAAACGCTATCTTCACGGGAATCAGAACACTTACGGGCTCGTGTATGACTGGGTAATCGCTTTTCTGCCTATCATTCGGAAAGATATATATGAAGACATGCAAAACTCATAAGGAGTTTCCACGTAAAATCAAGTAGTTTTAGTTTGTATCACATCTACTTTTACGCACCATAAAAAGTTACCATGACATACAATGACTGTCCTAAAGCCTTTTAAGCCTAATAACTTCACTAGTTAAGCACACAAAGTTAGTATATCTATCATTTTCCAAGGTTGGATCAATTTTCCGTTTAACATAGCAAACGTACTTCTTACGAAGTAGTAGACTTGAAAAATAATTTCATTTCCCACAAAAAATTTTACTTCAATCGCCCCGATCAAAACAAAGTCTTCAGGTAAACGGCTATCCCGAAGATCCAATGGATCAGCTGGACCGACCACATACTAGTATGTGTCCTTCTAACTAAGTATGATCGACTAATTTTAAGCGAAAAGATGAAAACTCATCATAAACCGCCCCGGTCACTTTCAGTCATCTGGTTAATGGCTATCCTCAAAATCTACAAGTAGAAAATGAGGACCAAAACATATCCGAAGACATGTCCTTCAAACTGTGGTAACCGACATACTTTTAAGCGATAGTGATTTTTTTTTTTTTTTAATATTTCAAACTTGAAAAATATGGTTACTCGGGATTGATCATCCCATTCAACTCAATAAGGTTTTGAAATCTCGTTTTGTCAAACGCTTTTGTATAAAGATCAGCGAAATTATCAAGCGTATCCACCTTTTCAAGGACAATCAGTTTCTTCTCAGCACAATCCCGTATAAAATGATGACGTATGTCAATATGTTTAGTTTTACTGTGCTTCACGGGATTGTTAGTTACTGAGATAGCAGCTGTGTTATCAATGCAAATAGGAGTGAGTAAGAAATTCAGACCATAGTCGCGCAATTGTTGTTGAATCCAAAGAACCTGGGAGCAGCAGTTGGATGCTGCCATGTATTCTGCTTCACAGGTTGAAATTGCGACCGAAGTCTGTTTCTTGCATTGCCACGACACCAATCTGCCACCAAGAAACTAACATCCTCCTGTTGTTGACTTCCGACTCTGATTGCACCCACCATAATCAGAGTCTGTGTAGGACTAGCTCCAAGTCTCCTCCTCTCGGGTACCACAACCCCAGCTTCGGTTTGCCCTTGAGATACCGCAAGATCCTCTTCACACCTTTCATGTGAGATTCCTTTGGGTTTGCCTGAAAACGAGCACAAAGACAAACAGCAAACATTATACCAGGCCTAGAAGCAGTTAAGTACATTAAAGAACCTATAATAGCCCGATACTGAGTTGGGTCCACATCTGCATCACCGTCTGACTCAGCACCCAATTTGTGATTGACGCAGATTGGAGTGTCGAATGGAGTGCTGTCCTCCATCTTGAATCGTTTGAGCACATCATGGACATACTTGGTCTGGTGAATGAACATCCCATCCTTCTTTTGATCAACCTGCAATCCTAAAAAGAAAGTTAGTTCACCCATAGCACTCATTTCAAACCTTTTCTTCATGACGGCCTCAAAATCTTGACACATGGAGACTTTTGATGCAGCAAAAATAATGTCATCCACGTAGACTTGCACTAGCAGGAAGTCGCTTCCTTGTCTCTTCACAAACAGCGTGCTATCTATCTGACCTCTTTCAAACCCATTTTCAAGCAAGTAGTCTGATAAAGTTGAATACCAGGCACGAGGTGCCTGATGTAGTCCATACAATGCCTTGCTCAACTTGTACACGTGATCAGGAAAGTCTGGGTCAGGAAAACCCGGAGGTTGCTCAACATACACTACCTCATCAACTTTCCCATTCAGAAACGCACTCTTCACATCCAACTGAAATACCTTCATCTTCTTATAAGCAGCGAACGCCAAAAACAATCTAATGGCTTCCAACCTTGCGACAGGAGAGAACACTTCATTATAATCAATCCCCTCTTGTTGATTAAATCCTTTCACAACTAGCCTCGCCTTGTTTCTGATGATAATCCCTTTCTCATCTCTCTTGCACTTAAACACCCATTTTGTGCCTATCGCATGCACATTCTTCGGTTTTTCAACCAAATCCCAAACTTCCATTTTCTTGAACTGAGCCAACTCTTCTTGCATGGCTTCGACCCACGAGCTGTCCTTTAAAGCCATTTGATAATTCTTCGGTTCAATCTGGCTGATAAAGCAGGTGTACAAGCATTCGTTGATAATTCCTGTCTCCTTAATGCTTGTGTAAACACAGGTGTGCTCATCCAAGCTACGTCTTGTTTGTACACCGGAGGACACATCACCAATCACATTCTCCAAAGGGTGATCTTTATGAATTCTCGTGGTCGGAACAGAACCGACATGCAAATTGTCTTCCAAGTTAGAAGAGAGCTCGTCAATGGTTGTTTCATGCTGAGAGTGAAAAGGATTGATAAATTCTTCTTCAGTTGAGGCAGCAGGGGTATCGATAGTATTTGATGAGGAAGGTTGACATTTATCAATCAGTTGTCTTTGCAATAGATTTTCTTCCGCATCAAGGATCATCTTCGTAGCAACTCTTTCTTCTTCTTCAGAGATATCTAAATCCGGTATGTTAAAAGACTTAAAAAGTTTAACATAGTCGAAAAACTCCGCAGGTCCGTTGCTTGGTTTTGGCGGTTGGTAACTTGTGATATCTGTGTTACACACCACCTCAATCTTGCTTGTCGATGTATTGAAGACACGTCTGTTGGGAGTCCCAACAACATAACCGACTAAGATTCCTTCATCGGCTACTTCACCAAATTTAGAATTTGTCTTCAAAATCGAACAAGGGGACCCGAATGGTTCAAGACCACTCAAGTTGGGCTTTCTCCCATGCATAAGCTCATAACATGTCTTACCCAGTCTTTTAACAGTTAAGACTCTATTCAGAACATAACAGGCTGTAGCAACAGCTTCAGCCCAAAACACCACAGGAAGCTTTGAATCAGCCAGCATAGTTCTGGCTCCTTCAATTAACGTTCGGTTCTTCCTTTCAGCCACTCCATTCTGTTGCGGTGTATAAGGAGCGCTGTATTGGTGTTCAATCCCTCTCTGAAGACAGACAATCTCCATCTCAAAATTCTTGAACTCTGTTCCATTGTCACTTCTGATGAACTTAACCCTTTTATCCATAACGTTCTCAACTTTGGTAATCAAATTCTTCACCATCTGAGCCGTTTCATCTTTTGATTTCAGGAAATATACCCACGAGTATCGTGAGTAGTCATCAGTGATCACCAAGCAGTATGAAGTACCTCCTAGACTTTTTGCATACACGGGACCGAAGAGATCGATGTGAAGCAATTCTAGAGTACTGGCAATTGAATTTACTTTCTTGGTGAGATGGGATTTCTTGTGCTGCTTTCCCTTCTTGCATGCTATACATTTATCTTCAAAATTGAAATATTTCAAGGGAACGCCCAGCAAAAGCCCATTCTTGACAATGTGGTTCATCTTCCGAAGATGAATGTGTCCCATTCTCCTATGCCACAATTCGGACTCTGTTTCACTCGCTTTTGTCAAAAGGCATGACTCTGCCGTGGCCATTTCAGTTGATCTCATATCCATAATGTACGTATTCCAATCACGAGGAGCCTTCGTCAAAATCCACTCCTCTGGTATCTGAAAACCCGGTTTCAGCACGATCGCCTCGTTCTTTGTAAAATGAACGGTGTACTCCTTATCACAAATCTGCGACACACTCAGCAGATTGTGCTTCAATTCTTCTACAAAGTTGACATTCTCCAACGTCATCTTTCCGTTCGACACCGTTCCCTTTCCAGTAATATTGCCTCCACTTTCTCCGGCAAAACTTACTCTCCCTCCTTGAACAGGTTTCAATTCGTGTAACAAATATTTGTTACCCGTCATGTGCCGGGAACAGCCGCTATCCACAACCCAAAGATTATTGGCAGCCCTGTTCAACTGTTCCTGCACAACAAAGCAAAAGATTAGAATTTAGGGATCCAAGACCAATTGGTCTTGGATCTATACATCCCAAACTTTGGCTTTCCAAAGTTAGTATCTCGGTAACTCCTGTAAGTCCCATTAGGATATCTCATTGAAGATTGATTGTAAGGCCTTCCAAACCTTTGAGAATTGAAAGAATTATAGCTTGTGGTCTGGTTATTAGAAGTGTAAAACTGAGATTTGTTTCTATGAAAACCTGAATTATTCACATTTTTGAATTTTAAGTGGTTTTCATTTTTAGGAGCATGATAATTACTATTAGGTCTATTCTCAGCTTTAGTAGGCCTTACACCTCTGAATCGCTGCTTCAGAGGGCAATTTGCAACAAGATGTCCTAACTGATTACATCTAAAACAGCACCTATGCTCAACCTTTTTATCAACCGGTGTTTTAGATGTCGAGGCTATATTACCGCCCGTTCGTCTCACATATGGTGGGACGTACGGGTTTAGTGGAGTACTCTTTTTATTCATTTTATCTTTTTCTCCACTCTTGGGTAACACAACCTCCTCTTTTGCCTTACCAGACTCGGATGACTTATCCGTATCTGACGAGACTGGACTTTGATCAGAAATTTCAACACTTGAAACAGGCGAACTTGTTTCGCCTCTACTAACAGTTGGTTCTTTGACAGTTACTTTAATTGGCACTGTCTGAGCAACCTCAAAATCAACATATTTCTGAACACTAGGGTTAAAAGTGTAATTATGATTGTACGGTGGTGGAACCTCATGATAACCGATTCCTCCTCTCTTAGCAGAGGAACCTTGATCACTAACAAGGTGATCAAGAATAGCAGAAGAATTTCTGAACTGCTCCAGTTTTCAATTCAGTTCCACCACTTTCACCTAGTGGTCAGCAATCTGTTTTTCTCTCTCAGCAATTAGTTTGGTCTTTTCTTCCAAAACCTCATAACTTAAATCAATCACTTCAATTTTTTCAGCAAGTTTTGTTTTCAAACTTTTCACATCTTTTTCACAAGCTTTTATTTTAATTTTATAATTATTTTCTCTTGATTTAATAAAGTGATGATCTTCTTTTATGGTTTTAAATTCAGCGTCCAACCTAACATACTGATCGGTTATGGTTGCTAGTTGCTCAGACAAGTTCTCACATTTTGAACAAGTAGTTTTAGAGCATACCTCGGAGAGCTTGTCATTAACGTCTGCCATAAGAGCCTTTTCTTCTCCGGCAGCCTTCTCATTTTCTTCTGTTTCGACCTTTGCCAAATTTGCCTGCTCGAAAGATTCTTTAGAAAGCAGGTTCCAGTTGTATTCTCCATCTGCTCTAGACATCATGGCACTGTAATATTTTCTACCCTCACTTTGCTGTGGAGACCTACCCTGACTTCGTTCCACATGCTCATTCCTGCATTCTTTTGCAAAGTGACCATTTTGTTGACAATTGTAGCACCTTACCTTTGACTTGTCGAACCCTGGTCTTCCTCCGACAAACTTTCTACCGGTCTTATTCATAAACCTCTTCACCCTCCTTACAATCATGGCCATCTGCCATTGTAGATCCATTTCTTCCATATCGTCAGCATCAATCTGATCGTAATCTTCATCCAACATAGCTGGATCAACAATCTTCCCTTGAATGTAGTTCTCATAGGAAGCAATGAAAGAAGCATAGAGGCCAAACTGCTCTTCAGCAGACTTGACACTCATAGGCATCTTGGAGTAGTTGTTGCTGGGAGCACTTGAAGAGCAACCACTCTTGCTTGCCTGGGGTTGAGAACCACTAGATCCAGCTGCTACATAGCAAACATCCCCATTTGTGTTAACTGACACATGCCCCTCATGTGATGAGCTGGGGCCCGACTCTCCCTTCGAGTAGTAAGCAGCCGATTCAGTCTTTGAGCCTGAGCTAGTGTTGACTTTAGCTCCATACATACTTGGATCTTGAACCTGATCCATAGATGTCTCCTTTCTTACCATGTTAAGCTCAAAGGTCCTGAGCTTGTTGACTGTCGTTTCGAGATCATAAGTGGGAAAGTCCTTGTCTTCCCTCATCAGCACAGTGTACATCTCCCATTTTGGTGGGAGAGCATCCAGAAGCTTCTCAACTATCTCTTCTTCTCTGTAAGAAATGGAATAGTTGCTCAGTTCAGTCATCAGATGATAATATCGAGTGATGATATCATCTAATGATTCATTCTTCAAATACTTGAAGACTGAGAACTGGGTCTTGAGCAGTTTTATTTTTGAAGCCCGGATTCCTACATTTCCTTCAAATCTGCTCTCAAGGGCTTCCCAAAGCTCCCTTGCTGAAGTGTACTTCCTAAAAGTATGGAGGATCTCCTGTGGAAGAGCCATGGTAATAGCAGCATGAGCCTTGCTCTCAGCCTCATACATCTTCTTCTCTTCTTCTTCCATTTTACTATACTTCTTGATTTGGTCACGACCTTCATACTCCATAATTGGTGGAATATACCCATCCTGGATGCATACCCACATCTTCGCATCCTGGTATTTGACGTACTGTATGAACCGATCCTTCCATGCAACGAAATCGGTTCCCTTCAGCAATCTTGGGGCCTTGGTAGCTGACCCTGCTTCAACTTCCATCTTCACCAACTCAGAGATGTTGATCGACGACATATTTCCCGAAAAGTAAGCAACCTGAAAAAAATTAAAAAATTTTTTTTTTTTTTTTTTTTTTTAGTACCGAAGGCGAAGTTACGGATAACTTCGCTTGAAGTAGGCGAAGTTGTAGAGAACTTCGCTGAAGAACTTCGCTGACGAACTTCGCTGATTAACTTCGCTGAGATAAGCGAACTTAAGAGGTAGGCGAAGTTGTAGAGAACTTCGCTTGAGAAGGCGAACTTGAGAAGGTAGGCGAAGTTGTGGATAACTTCGCTTAACCTTATATCTTCGCCGAAACCCTACGTACAGTGACGGCAACTTCGCCTGATGAACACGAACGTTTTTGAAGATCTGGAATCTGGATTTAACAAGGTTTTTGATGGTGCAAAGGCTTGAATACTGTGGTAGTAGGTAAGATTGACTTAGAAACACGAAAACACGTCCCGAGAATAGTCGAAACGGGACGAAATCTATCCCCGCGTGAATATCCCGAACCTCACAATCGAGCAAAAGCTCTGATACCAATTGTAGGTTCCCTGGACGGATCGCACGAGATATCGCGGTCTACTCAGGTGCGGAATCCCTGCGTAGATCGTTACGAGTATAGAACACAAACACACGAATACACGAAACACGATACGATAAACGAACACGTTATATTGATAACCGAACACGTGATATGATATCACTGATACAGACCACTAACAGATTGATTAACGAACAAACGAACAACCTAAACCAAGCCGTAAGCTTGTATTTATATACACGACAACTTCGCCTGACATGTTCAGGCGAAGTTGTCCATAACTTCGCTTGTTCAACAAGTTCGCCTAGGCGAACTTGTTGACAACTTCGCTTATTACAAAAACATAAATAACAATACAGACTCGATTACAGACACTAGACTATGAACTACTGACATTTATGCATCAACACACATCCTTGTACATCTTATCCGATCCCGGATGTATGGAATATTTTGATCTATGTGCTTCGTCCATGATTAATTCACGAAGATCATGGAGGGTCGGGATCCAAATCCGACTTTTGAAATAGAGAATTTCGTCCACGCGCTGTTCGAAATTCTTCTCATTGCCGTAAAGACCCTCCTTTTCCAATTGATCATCTTTCAACGCCTCACGTTGAGCGACTCGGATCAGGTCCGAAAGGTTCGACTGGACTATCATCCCCAGTGCTCGCACTCGCAATGGCTTAACCCGATCTTTCCTACTCAAGGCATCGGCTACAACGTTAGCCTTGCCGGGGTGATAACGGATGTCACAGTCATAGTCGCTCAACAACTCGACCCATCTTCGTTGTCTCATATTCAGTTCTTTCTGATCGAATATGTGCTGCAAACTTTTATGATCGGTGAAGATGGTGCACTTCGTACCGTAGAGATAATGTCTCCAGATTTTAAGTGCGAAGATAACCGCTCCCGGTTCCAAGTCATGAGTAGTGTAATTTTTCTCGTGTACTTTTAACTGTCGGGAAGCATAGGCTATAACCTTATTATTCTGCATCAACACGCATCCTAACCCTCTACGCGATGCGTCACAATACGCGACAAAACCATCGTCTCCATCGGGGAGACATAAAATCGGCGCTTGGCACAATTTTTGCTTTAACGCTTGAAACGCCATCTCCTGCTCTTCTCCCCATTCATACTTTCGATCCTTTTGAGTCAGGAGAATTAAAGGTTGGGCGATGCTGGAAAAGTTCTCTATAAATCGACGATAATATCCAGCTAAGCCTAAGAATTGGCGGATTTCCTTTGGCGTTTTAGGCGCTTGCCAATTCTTAATTGCTTCAATTTTACTCGGATCAACGTGTATTCCTTGATGGTTTACAACGTGACCGAGGAACTGCACTTCCTGTAACCAGAAGTTACACTTGGAGAATTTTGCATACAACTTCTCCTGATCCAGAAGCTCTAAAATTATTCTTAAGTGTTGCTCGTGCTCTTCTTTACTTTTCGAGTAAATCAGAATGTCGTCAATAAACACGATGACGAATTTGTCGAGGTAGGGTTTACAGACTCGATTCATGAGGTCCATGAACACTGCCGGCGCATTTGTTAGCCCGAAAGGCATAACTAAGAACTCGTAATGGCCGTAGCGAGTCCGGAATGCGGTTTTTGGGATATCTTCTTCCTGAATTCAAACCTGATGGTATCCCGATCTAAGATCGATTTTTGAGAAATAGCTCGCACCCTGCAGCTGGTCAAACAGGTCATCAATTCGAGGAAGAGGGTACCTATTTTTGATTGTTAACTTGTTCAACTCCCTGTAATCAATGCACATTCTAAGGCTCCCGTCCTTCTTTTTCACGAATAATACAGGTGCACGCCACGGGGAATAACTAGGACGTATAAATCTTTTATCCAATAAATCCTGCAACTGATTGGATAATTCTTGCATCTCGGACGGTGCAAGTCGGTAGGGTGCTTTAGCAACAGGGCCAGCTTGAGGTAATAAATCGATTCTGAATTCGACCTGTCGGGTTGGCGGTAATCCAGGAAGTTCTTCTGGGAAAACTTGTGGAAATTCGCGTACCACCGGGATATCATCCACCCGTTTCTCATCAGAATCTGTGGCCGTCAAGCTTGCTAGATACGCCACGCATCCCTGGCGTATATATTTTAACACCTTGAGGTGGGATATAAATGGTATCATTGTGCCCGACTTCTCTCCTTGCACTAACACCTCTTCGTCATCCGACACCCGGATCTTGACGATTTTCTTTTCACAGTTTATTTCCACTTTGTTACGTGCTAACCAATCCATCCCCACTGTCACGTCAAAACTACCTAATTCTACCGGTAATAAGTCAATCAGGAAGGATTGATCGTTCATAATTAAAGGGCAATTCCGAACTATCTGATTAACTATCATGGTTTTACCGTTAGCGACTTCTACGGTATAAGGTTCTATGGGTTCACTAATCGGAAGGTTTGCTATCGATAGGAATTTAACTGAAACAAAACTTCTATCGGCGCCTGTATCAAATAATACAGAAGCGTAATGATCAGAGACGAGGAATGTACCTGTCACTACGCTGGGGTCCTGGCGTGCTTCGTTCGCCCCCATCACAAGTGCTCGACCTCTCGCCGGATTGGACGACGATGCTTGACACATGGTTTGCCTCCCATTTCCTCCCTGGTTCAGTCTCGGACAGTTTCTCTTGAAGTGATCTGTGCTGCCGCATTCAAAGCAAGCACGGCTGGTGGTCATCATTTGGTTTCCTTGTGGGTTTGTTGTCGGGCTGGTTGGGTCCTAAATGGTTGCGCACGGATAGGTTGCGGTTGTCGGGTCAGATTGTTCAGGTTTGTCCTACAACTCTGTGCGTAGTGCCCATTCTTGCCACACCGATGGCACACTACCCCCCTGCACTCGCCACCATGCTGGTAACCGCATTTCCCACACCTAGGAAACGTCCTTGTCTGCGGTTCCTGCCTTCCGCCTGAACTAGTCATGGCGTAGTTCTGGGCAGCGGGCCTAGCACGTTTATCTTGCTGCTTCCCCTAGGTCCTATTATCATACGTACCTCGCTTTCCCCCAGCAGACTCTCCTGCCACCTTCAGTGACCCACTCCTCACGAAATCGTACGTGACGATACCAGCTTGCGTCACCGCACCCTCAAACGTCTGGTGTCCCCCAGCGTTGACTATACTCCTTACTACTGGAGTTAGTCCCCATATATAACGCTCAACCCTCTTTGACTCTGGGGTGACCAACCATGGTACCAATCGTGACAACTCATTAAATCGGTTCGTGTAACCCAAGTGGTCTGCCCCCTGCATCTCCAGGTTCCACAATTCGTTTTCTAACTTCTGCAGTTCGTTTTTCGGGCAGAAATGTTCTAGTACAAGGGTTTTGAGTTCTGCCCAGGTCATGCGGTTTGTCGCTGCCTGCCCGCGGGTTTGCACTATGGTGTTCCACCATGTCAAGGCATGGTCCGTGAACGTGCTGGTAGCATACTTAACAATGTACTCCTCAGGGCGGTTACTGATGTTCACAACCGACTCTGTTTTCTCAATCCACTTAACCAACCCATTGGGTCCCTCAGACCCGCTAAATTCTAGGGGTTTGCACAACATAAAGTCTTTAATTGAACATCCCCTTGTTGCAGGAGTCGGTTCAGTGCGGTTCGTTTCTACACTAGGTATAGGGCCATTACTGTCTGTAACGACCACCCTAGGCGGCGCGTCATTACTCGGAATCGGGTTACCGTTCGGTGGAGGATTAACATTTTGTTCCCCAACATTATTGGTGGTCGTTTGATTGCTCGTAGGGCCTGGATTGGTCGTGTTGTTAATACTGGCGGCGATGCGCGATACTATATCCGGTATCGCCGCCTCTAACTGTCGAGCAATCAGACGACTCACATCCACTTCCGACATTTGAGCTGACCGTTTAGGTGCCATTCTACACAACATTAAGAAAAATACATATAATTAATACAAATTCCAATCTCGATACACAACACATATTCCATTCATTAATAAACATTAGTACATTTTACATAATCATCAGTACACATTACATTAACGTCAGCCCATAGATTAAGTTTTCATACATCAGTCCTACATCGGCATCATTTCGACATAACCCGCTATGGGTCAGTGCTTGAATGATACATCAAAAATATCTACAATGGTATCCCCAAAAAAAAAGACCCCCTATGGGCTAGTGACTATACTATAACTACCCAAGATTCACTCTATGTTAGCATCGTCACTAACTGCTAACACAGAGTATCAAAAAGCGGACCCTGACTACTACCACCCTAACATGATCTAAACACGGTGGTATACCAACCACACCAACACTGCCACCATCCCCACTAACACTGCCATCAAACCCCGGATCCGTGTTTCCATCCGGTCAATCATCCACTGGGAGTATGCGTCCTCCCTCCTCAGCTGAGCGATCGCATACTGGCAGTCCAGTATGCAGTCCGCCAAGTGATTCCTCCTCTGAATACCCACTGTCAAGGCGGTGGTGTGCTCATTCATCTGCTCGGTGAGCACTCAGAGCCATGCAGCCTCGGTGGAGGGACGCTCATCCCTCACCGGCCTGGGGGTACCCCACACGGGTGGAGGCACAGGCCCGGGCTGGGGGCGGGAGGACTCGCCCCTGTGGTAAGTGGGTCTGGGTGGGGTAAAGGTAGGTGGGACATAAGGGGCACTGATCCGCGCCGTGAGGCGGGGACCGGGTCTGGGAGGGGTAAGGGTGACCTGTGGTGCGGGTGGGGTGGGGGATCTGGTAACCCTAGCAGGGGAGGACAAGCTAGCACTCCTATGGCTAGTCTCAGTAGGCTCAGTGCTGGAAGCTAAGCGTAAACTCCTAGAGTCCCCGGAACTGGTCTCCTCCGGGTCCTCCTCTACTGATAAACTCCGTGATCTTGACATCCTTACCTGTACACAAGTTAGCAAACATATAGTTCCTTCCATAATGTAAATCATAATTAAATTAATATACACACATTTATACAACCTTGTCACATAAAAATATTATCATATACTTACACATATGTTGCCGATTTTACCTATTAATGTTCCCCGTGACTTCCCCTGAATTCCCTCGTGCGGACAAGTCTGTTATTATGTTCCGGACCATAATAACTCACTTGTCCATCCAAGTTCATCCAGATCTCGTCACTATATATTATTAGTTGATATTCAGATCCTATAATACTTGAGCTACTGGTTATATTTTAGGCATCTTTTAAAGACATCCTAATTCATTTATAACCAATGGCTCTGATACCAAGTTCTGTAACACCCCGTAACCGCAGCGGAAACGTAAACGGGATGCAATAGACACATCTGATATCAACAGCATTGCTTATAAAGAAAACACCACTACATTAATTTACATCATATTACATTGTTCCGAGTTTAGTTACCGTCTAGGCGATAGCACATAAGTTTTACCAATATTACATTAACATAATTAATACAAATGATCACTAGGCTTCCACAAAAACACGCATCATCAAGCAGGTAGCACTTATTCCAGTTTGGGAGTACCTAGAAAGCATGGAAAGAAAACGGGTCAACTACGAATAGTTGGTGAGTTTCACTAATTTAAACAACAGTGATAAATCATTATAATAATCATATATTAGCGATGTAATTATGCTGAGCCCACAAGTGAAGCCTCTGACTATCACACACAACCCCCGTGGCATATCCCCCGCCCACGGGCCCGTGACATATCCCCCGTCCACGGAACTGCCCCAAACCGCTATGTCTAACATTACATAGCAAAATAAATATCAACAAAACAGACATGTGCAACTGGTTGGGAAACATCAGCAAATCCATGCCGGACCAGTTGGGTTTGTCAGACCAATAGTACTATCCACACTCTACCGGCTTTCAGTTAATCACTCGTGTTCCGGGACCTTAGAATGTTAGCAACTCAGACAATTACCATCTTAGTACATTTCCGTACGATTCCCGTACAATAAAACATATATAAATCCACGCAATCCATGCGTTCAGTATGTATTTAAACATTTCAATAACAACATGCTTTCCGCCTCGGGAAATTATTTAAAAACAATTCAGAAAAGGGGCTCGTGAAACTCACCTTAACGTAGCAAGCAGTACACAATACACAGCTACTAATCCGGATCTGTAATACGATCCCTAAATTCGTTACTTTATAAACACTATTAATATAACTGTAACCGTGTTAACCGGTACATCTGGGGACACTGTTAACCCAGTACTGTATCCGTTCTGGGGGCAATGTTAACCCAGAAACACTTCTCCGGACTCAGATTGTGATATCGTTTAGAGTTCACTAGTCAGATTTACTATTAGTCGTTTTTCCAGTTTTGCGTGCCTAGCACGGTTATCCATTTTTATGTTTCAAAAATGAGTTTGGTCACACCCGATCCGAAAATAGTGGTTAATTGATAATTTAACTAAGTTGTGAAATTAGGGCTCGGTTTAGACGTCCCGATTGGCCGCGGGACTTGTTTCCGTCATTATCGTACCGGAAACTGTTAAATAGGTTAAAAACACTCAAATCATCCAAATTATTTTCGGACGATTCATTTTTACTTGTTTAACTCAATTATATGAAAATAGTTCATTTTTAGGGTTTTTATACACCAGTCAGCTCGCTTATGCGAACTTTACCGGTTTGCGCGTTTTAAGCTTTAAAAGTTTGTTTTAGCACAAATAATTATCCGTTTAGTCTCGGATCTTGAAATTTTGCACAAATCACTTTTTGACAGTGGGGAATTTTATAAAATTATTTCCAGAATTAATTTTTATATTTAACATTTATTTATCTATTTTTAAACACCATTTAAACACTAAATATGTCGTAAATATCAAACGATCTTAGAAAAATCCCAAATTTTTCCTGGATGACCCCTGCCATCTCCATAGTCCCCTGTAATTTTTCCAGAACCAAAATCCCTTTTTAAATGTCATTTTCACTAAAACCGAGCTAGAAAACCCTAGAACTCGTTTAACCGAAAAGCCTACTTAGACTTCTCCAACTGACCTCAAATTTTTTGTGTGGCTTATACATGTTATAAAAAGCTTATCTGAAATTTTCCAGAATTTTTCATGATAATTAACTATTTTTCACCATTTTTGGCCAAAACCGAGCATTGAATTCACCAAATATTCATCCTTTGTCCAAAAATTCACAGAACTCATATTTTCATATATCTAATACCTCTGTAAAATTTCATGACCTAACTCTACACGTATCACAATTTGTCCAAAAATACAAACATCACACAAAACCGAACTACCTTGAGTTTCTAGCTTCAAACCGCAAGAATCTCGCTTTCTAGCCTTTGCTAGCAACTAGATACAACACCTACAAGCACAATAACACCACACCAAGCAAGTTACACCCACAATCAAGCCATTTCTTTTCATGGTTTCGGTTATGATATAAAAACAACGATTTAACCGTAAAAATTCGTTTTTGGTTCGTTTAACTCCTTTCTTGGACCAAGATCCCTTGTATAACCCGTATACATCACTTGATCATGCAAGAATCGGTTCCATCTCGGGTTTTCACCCTTTTTCACTTGGAAACCTCATTTCCTTGCAAGAAAACTCAAGAAATGAACATAAACACGTACATAACACGATCTTTACCTTGGTTTTTCTTGCTAGGGTCTCGGGTTTTGGTTCAAGAACTTGAGAGAAAATGAATATTGATGGATTGTGTTTGTGAAAAAAGAAAATGATAAGGGTGAGGAACCCTTGAGTTCCGATCGGCATAATGGAGGGGTGGGATGGGACCCACCTCTTCATTCTAAGCCACATATTTAGATTTCAGAAATCCGGATAATGTTTTGGATAATCTGGTTCAGTTCGTTTTTCGGTTAAACGTTTAATTCGGCTTAAAACGAGGCTAAAAAGGTCGTTTTTCGGCTTAAAAATGAAATTTATATAAAACCGATTTAAAACTTAAACCATGACATTTATTAACTTAAAACATCATAGTATTAATAATTGTGCATCTTTTTCGGCTTGATCGATCGTCTCTTGCTTGGTTTGGTATTAAAGGTTTCGTTTAACGTACCGACGTATCATTAAATCGAAATCCTTTTTCTGTGCTTTAATTCACTTATCCCGAAGCTCTAATACTTCGTAACATCACTAAATATTATATATCCCGTCTATAATGTAATCCTCGATTCATTCGGGCTTCAATAACCGTTAATCGGTTAATCGTATTTCCAATACGATTAACTGTATAATCGAGTATAATTCGTACTGTGAATCATACATGCTCGTATAAACACATTATAATTCATATATTCGGTATTAAATAACACATAAATAGTATATACCGGTTAGGGTATACCTGATTTTGCCGGAATCGTTACAAGTCTGTTCTTTATAGCCAAGTAAAGTTCACTTCCGACTAAGCTTTTGGCTAACCAAGCTCAAGAAGCCAAGTGATTGGAAGACCGGGCAAGGTATTCATTAATAAGTATGGTCCAAGTATGCTTGATGTCTTGATGGAATATCTTAAGAATCATCGGGCAAGGTTCAACTCAAATAAGGAATAGTGCTACCAAGCACACTTTGCTAATAAGCTATTCATTAGCAAAGGGTTGAAGGGACCATTGAAGAACAAGGTTGCTCGTATGGGTTTGTCGGGCAAAGTCTGGCAGAGTCAAGAAGATTGAAGTCTACCCGGTGAGTATTTTACTTGGTAAAATACTCTTCAAGAAAAGTCTACCCGGAAACTGATCCCGAGCACACTTCTATGTTACCAAGTTATGAAGGATGGCAGAGCATACTCGGAAAGACAAAATTGATGCAAAGCCTACCCGGAAGACTTGTTTTACACTTAGGATTATTTCTGAATATGTAATTTGAATATGTTTTAGCATTTAGGGTTTCTAGAAAGAATGACAGCTGTCCAAAGGTGTCAGGCCTATAAAAGGAATAATTAGGGCACACCTGAGCACAAACACAACATGGAAAAATAGGCGGCTGAATATGATACTAAGTGAGAATATTTATTGAGCCGTCGTTTTCCTACAAGAAACCCTAAGTCGATTATCCTTTTTGTATGATGATCTTCGTATGAATGGAAATCTTTTGAGTGAATCTTGTGTGTGTTAATTACATATGAATATTGATAACAACTACCCTGTTTATTATTGATTCCGCCTTTAATAAACAGTAATCTTTCTAAATATAGCAACCCGTCATTAACTCCCTTGTCGACACATTTATTTGTGTGAGTTATGACATGATTTGAGCAAGATCCAGCTGAAATTGGGGACCTGACAGAAAGTAAAGGAAAAGAAAAATGTGATTTCATTTTGTGTTCCTGAGTTTAAATGAAAGGAAAGGAAAGTAAGCATTTTATGTGTTTGTGAGATAGATGGAAAAGAAAAGAAAGTTGCATTTTTACTATTATACCCTTTATAGAGATAATTAAATAAAAAATACTCCAACATGCCAAAAAGATTATATTTACTAGGGATGAGTTCGGGATGGTACCGGCACCGGTACCGATCCCGAAAAATTGAAATATTTGGTACCGGTACTGAAATGTTCGGTTCGGTGCCGGTATTTCGTGCAAAATTCAGAAAATATCGGTACCGTACCGACATGTACCGCTACTTCTACCGGTCGTGTACCGATATCGAAAACTCAAAACTTGGTACCGATTCGGACCCGACGATACCAATTGATACGGAATTCGATACAAGTACCAAAAACACTTATCCCTGATGTTTACTCATGGTGTGCACCAGGTGAATATGTGAATGGCTGTGAGCCAATTTTAGCTCTTGGCCTCTAAGCATCATAAGTCACTCATTTTTGTTACGAGATTATAGTTATCTCCATGTGTTAATTTTGATTATCTCCATGTGTTTTAAATTTGACTCTCAAATGTAATATACAAATTTATATTTTGTATGACTGGTGGTCAACAACAGGGTCAATATGTTGCTGTTAACATTGAAGTTTGACATCTTTGTTTAATGGATAACTTTGATAACAAGTGAATTTAATTGTTCGAATAGTTCATTTTAAAAAAATTTTAACAGCTTATACACCCAAGATATATTGTTAACACCTTATAATGATGCCCAGTATAGGAAAAACCAGCTGACCCGCATGAGTTACGTAATTTTTTTCAAAATACATAATCAAAGACTACCAACAAAAAGAAATAGAATAACGTCATCATCGTCTGAGTTACAATAACATTGTCACACCCCAACCTACGGCGGAAATACCGGGGCGTGAACTGATTGTCACAGCTCTCAAGGTTACTATCATACAACATTATAAGTTTCAATATATATTAAATAAATTTCAAATAAAACAAAATCCATACAATATCCAAACAAAACAATAATGTAACAAACAATTATAACTAATATTGTCTCGTTAAATTTTCTTCTAGCATAAATCCTTAAATGATCTTCTAACTTCACTTACTTCACATCATATGATAACCTGCATATGCGTTGAAAATAATGTAGTTTTGTCAACACAAGTTTGAGTGAGCAACACACCAGTTTAAATGTTCATATAGAAAATAAGTAATTTGCAACAAGTCATATGAAAATAACAAATTAACCAAATGAGCAAGTATAATGAGATGTCGAGAAGCACAAAGCTATAACGACTGGCGTATGATCATACTATTATGAGATTATGTTGGACCTCTCCGAATTCGAAAGCATATAAGCACATAAACAAGTAAAGTATAAGTTGTTAACACATAAGACAATAGTTGCAGTTTTGTGTATGAGTATATATGAGAAATACAATTTACGCATATATCCCCAAAACGTGGAAAAACGAGTAAAAATAGGGGAATGTGGTACTCACCTGATCGGATAAACAAAATACAAGTGCGGATGAGAGAATAACGAACCCTTTGGGATACACCGACAAGGATTCCTAGTTAAATATAATAATATAAATTAATTATAAATGATATAACATAATTTAATGGATTAAGTTTTCGATATGATTTAAGTTAAGTTTGGGATTAGAATGTTAGCGATTGAACGATTGATCTCTACGGATTATTTTTTTTAATATAAATTCCATAATAATTACCCATGATATAATACATAATTAAATACTTAAATAATTTAATTAATATAAGATATGCTTAATAATACAAAATAATTTAATTAAATATAAAGGGGGATATACCTTTAATTATTTGAATAAATAAAATACTAATATATAAATAAATAGATTAACATAATAATAATGATATCTAGATAAATAAATGAATAGTTATAATAATGTGTAGAAAGATATAAATATTTTGTATTAAATCTTTTAAGGAAATCTGTTTATTACGTTTAGCTTATATAAAATAAATATAAGCTTATAAAGGCGCTCAACGACAAGAATCCCAAATGATGATGTCGGTTTTAAATAAGTTAAAGTATATTATTAATATATACTTATAATACTTAAATATATATATACACACACATACACATATAATTAACCTTAGGGGTTTCGCTTGCGAGATTACAGAGGAGGTATACTGATGTTTAATTGCATTCTAATGATCCGCAGATCGCATAACCCTAATTCGTTCAAGGACGTGTTGTTTAAGATATTAACTCATATCCTAGAGATTGTAGTTTCCTAATTATAATGACCGTGGAGCCGCAAATGGGATGTATAACAATCTACACGATTTTAATTCCATGTTTATGCCGATAATTGCGGTCCAGAGTGTTAAATGGGTCTATGGGTTTCGGGTTTGGATACGGGTTGGGAACTTGGTTATGAATCTGGGTTAAAAGAAAATTTTATTAATATAATTATTTTTCAGATTTTGCATATTGATCCTTGAACTTATTAGATGGAAACATGAAGAGATAAAGCTATAGTGTAGGGTGAATTGCGTATATAATGGAAAGTTATAAATACGTTTTAAATAAATAATTAAAAAATAATATTATAATAATTAATTTAACTTGATAAATGCTGTATTTTATTTGCTAAAATAACCCGAACATAAAAGCGGGTCGGATATCGATTAGCAAATAATAATTAAAGAAAAAAACGAATTGTTACAAACATTATATTTTGTAACTATTTTGACATATCTATTTCATTGTTTGGGTACATCAAATAGTTTGTCCATATTTTATTTGCAATTGAATTACTTAGTTGGTCCACTCTGATACTACCCTCATGCACATCTCTTGTATTACGATGCTCTTCCTCTTCGAGCCATTTAACACCTCGTGTATGACCTCATCTTCTAGATCTTTGTCATGATCTTCCTCTAGTAAAAAGTTGTGTAAAATACAACATGCCAAAAAGATGGAAGACTGTGTTACACAAGAGTAAAATGGTTTCGTTGTACTAATAATAATCATAAACCTCTTTTTTAGAAC
The DNA here is from genome assembly GCF_021521415.1 of Bidens hawaiensis. Lineage (NCBI taxonomy): Eukaryota > Viridiplantae > Streptophyta > Magnoliopsida > Asterales > Asteraceae > Bidens > Bidens hawaiensis. Next base: position 267,977 of record NW_027494473.1, on the reverse strand, counting down.
ACCAAATGCCCATTCAATTGCTTTACGTAATGATGCGTGACAAAGATTAAACACCTCTATATGGCGTCGTTAAGGTACTCGTATGAGGCAAACCCGCGTCTACTAAACAATATTTGCCTTCAATTAATTTCTAATTAGTATTATCATAAAATACTACACAAGTAAAAAATGGTTTATGATTACCTGTTAAGATAATTAGTTTATTTCTCTAGTTAGTGCATTCTTTATAATTCTTGAGTCTGATGAAGTACCCTCCCAACCAGTTAAAACATATGTAAACTTCAAATCAAATGTACAATCAGCCAATACATTTATTGTCGGGTATCACTTGCGACCACGATATCTAGGGGCATCTTTATTAGGTAATCTGACACGAACATGTGTTCCATCAGTTTTCCCTATACAATCCTTGAAAAAAGGGTATAATCTCTTCTTTCTTGAATTTATTTTGGGACAATGTCACCTTTAGGTTGTTGAAGATAAGGATTTTATAACGATAAAATAGCTCGCAAAACTCTATGAAGGCACCGGCTAGTTGTTGATCCAGAACGACAATATATCCAAGAGGCAAACTGATTTCTCAAATCATTACCAACAACATGTAAAAATCTTGCAACATGTTCTTCAACAAACATGCGTTGAGTAGGTCGAGGACCGCCGTCACGCTCTAAGATATTGCACAATGTCATAAAAGCTTTCTCACTCATTCGGATAAGTTCACGACATTTACTACTATTTAAAGGTCGTGTAACATCTCTTCTCGTATATGTCTTCTATGTAAAATTTCATCTCTAGTCGGTAAATTAACGTGTACTGTTGAAGGCCTACGTTTTGTAATGAAAGCCACCACTACGCAAATCAGGTTAATTGCGTGTAGTTGTCTAGCTCGCACAACATGAGCTATTTTGAGTATTCGATTATCCATTGCGAGTTTATGAACCGTGGAAAAGTGTTAGTTGATTAGAATATAATACATATAAGAAAGTTAGGCTTATGATTTAACCTTCTAGAATTGTTTTATTAAGTGCAGTAGCACAGCATCACACAATCTAGTGAGTTTTGTTTGCTTAAAAGGAATTGTGATGCATTGCTTTATGCATTTTTTATAACTTTTAAATTTACTTTTTATGCATTTTTTTATAAAGACCTAACGCTTTTAAACTTTAAACCGTGAAACCAAACTCAAAACAAACTGTTAGTAACAGTTCGGTTTGGTTAGATTTTCGATTATTAAAAAACCGGTACTAGTGGTTTGGTTCGTGATTTGACCTTAAAACCATTCAAACCGAACTGTGAACACCCCTTCTAGATAGTGATTTAGTTAGATAGTCTAATTAGAGGTTGAAGATGGATCTTTTGAGTAATAAAATGTTTAAAGATATGGATCTTATTAGTTTAAATAAGTTTTCATTTTATTATTTAAACTTTTTTTTGAAGGGCTTATCATGCCAAACCCCATGAAACAAAACCGAAACCAAACCGTTAGTAACGGTTCGGTTCGGTTCGGTTCGATTCGGCTTTTATTTTCAGTGGTTCGCTTTTGGTTTTTGATTATTAAAAACCGTTACTAATAAAAACCATCAAAAGCGGACCGTAAACACCATTTGCATATATACTACAAATATTTATAAAGCAATATTTGAGATGATTTTGTAATTACTGATATAAGAAGCTTCTTTGATCAACTTATTAAAATGAAAAGGGCTAATATATTAACAAAGAAAATGCTTAGCCTCTCATTTTGTCTTTCAAGTTAACAAATTTCAAGTTCTGATTAAATTTAAAAACTTTGAATTTCAAGTTAACAGATAACAATTATTTTACAATTAACAAAGAACATGCTTAGCCCTCGACTAACTCTACAAGAAAGAACCAAATTAATCATTCATTAATTGGTTACTAAAATCCTAAGATGTAAAATCAAAATAAAGTGTTAGATATTAAATTAAGAATTAAAAATACCTAATAAAAGAGGGGTTGAAACAAGCGTTGATGAAGCAGGTGGTCTGTGGGTGTGGGCATGCTTCGGTCTTCAGCCGTCGTCAAGGTATTGTGATGAAAAACTTCTGGTTTGTTTGGTTAAGGTAGAAAATTGAGCAGAGTATATGAACCATTGTAGATAAGATGAATGTAATATAGTAATTGCAATCATGGCTCCTTTTCTTTCCATCTGATTCCTTCCAATTTGAAAGGAAAATGAATCATGTTAAATTTGTATCACTTTCATTTCCTTTCTCACACATTTCCTTCCAAATAAAACTCTGTAACACCTTCTTTGCTTGATTCCCTTCACTTTCCTTTCTTTTCTCTTCATATGTGAGACTCTGGAACAAAGTGCTAGTGTGGCATTTGACTCTACGAACACTTACATGGCTACATGGAAGGCATAATACAGAATATATGTTATTAGTATGCTGGCAATGGTTTTCAAACTACATAATTAGAAAATTATCAGTAACATACAAGCAATATTTATATATCTATATATTATAATAAAGTAAGATACCGGTGACATGTCTCTGTCTCAATCATTCTGGTGAATGATTTCCCGCTCAAAACCCTTAGTTCACATAAACAACGATTCGCGGATCTATTTTGACCCATGCCCGCTTTCTTCTAAAGCCTTCTAACCCATATTGAAGACTCAAACCCTAATTATTATTTTGTTCATTCCACACCAACAGACATGATTGTCTTCAATCCAGTAATCATCATCTGTAAAAAATATCCAGTAGACACATCCCATAGGTAATTAGATTCAGTTTTTGTTTTCGTTCAATCAATTCGTTATCAAATTCCAGATTTGTGTTTCGTTTATAAACTTCAGTGCATTAGATGGATCTGTTACAAGTTAGGTTCAGTTTTTTAGTCTGTCTTTTCAAACTAAGAATCAAAGATACCTAACTGTTGAACCGGTTGGTAGTGTATCAGTTTCAATCAACAATGATGTTTATAACAAACATAGTATCACTAGAAAGAACATGCAACTAACGAAAGCAATGAAAGGTGGGCATTGTAAATTTCTCCTCTATAACTATTCCACTTTTAAATTACAGTATCCTTGTAATTGTTTGTTACACTCTCAAGTGATATTCCAACCAAGAATGAAGAGTATTATTCAACTGTGTTTTGATTTACAATAAAAGTATGAGTTTGATTTAGTCTTAATTTTAACCTAAGTTGGTGATGTTTTCATTAGGTGCTTGACTCACAAGACATAATGTCTCCTGCTTTGGAGGCACAAGTTAAATATAGGTGAACAGGTAAATCATCCATAATGGAAAGTAAGTGTGCTAAATATGATATAGTTCAATCTGAATCATTATAAATCATAGTCAGATGGTTGTGTTAAAATATGGTTGCGCCTGTTTTAGATGCGTGGATGTACAGACGTTCGTTTTTTAATGTCTCGAATAAATTATTATGCAGTTGTAGTTAAGGTTTTGCCTCACACACCAGTTAAAATACTGCTTTTAATGTCTGATAGGTTTAGACTCACTTAGGAGGTTCATGAGGGTATGCATCTTCAAATAGATAAATAGATTATTAAAACTCCAATTTTCAATTTCATGTTATTGATTATTTGATAATTTTAGCATGCTTAATATATAGTATACTAAGATTACCTAATTCCCATTTTTGCCAACCTAACTATAGTTAATCAATAGCAGTTGATCAAAACAGAAATTTTGCAAGGTTAGTTTCAGGAATTAAATAAAGAATATTAAATCGCTACATAATACTCGGTTTACTGAATTTGGTTAATGCAGTAGATGAAAATTTTCCGTAGCCTTTGATTAATATATGATGGTTTTTATTATCATAGTTGAGCTTTTTTTAGTGGGTCCTTCTGATTTTTGTAATAGATGAACATTCTTTTATGTTTTTTTTTGTAATTAGACGGAGCATTCATTTTACTGAGCATTCTTATATGAGTCACCTCATTTATAAATGCATAAACTTTGTATATTTTTCTCTCTTTCTAAGCAGGAGTACTTTAAACCTTGTATCGAAGGAATGGATTACGATAGCCATACTGGTGTAACTCTCATTTCTACTTCTCCGTTGATTTTTGGATTTTACTCTTTTTTATTGTCTACGTAAAAGAAATTCCTATAGGTTGTTGAAGCGGTTTCGCTGAGAGATTTTGTATTGCTCCATCTTTTTAACAATTATGTTAAATTTAATCTGTTAGTGTAAGCACTTCTGGCTTTTGTTATTATTTTAACAATTTGAAAGTATTGACTATTGGCATATTATTCTATTCAGCTTAACTTTGTTTATTTCATATTAATTTGGATTATTACAGTAGCTGACATAAAGAAAGCCTTATAAAACTCCTTGAAAACAAGTTGGTCAGGCTATTGAAAATTTGTTAAAAGTTGAAAGATTAGTTGCACAGTTGACTTTTGATCTGAAAGAGGTACTCTTCTAACTTGTATCCTGTATAATAAACAGTTAAAAATTGTTATATGTTTATTTCTAAAATTAATTGGGATCATATCGTTTTGTAGAAAGCTGGTATGATTGTGCAAGCAAAATATACTTAATTTTCTTTGTTTTCTATCACGTTTTCGAGTTGTTCATGGAGGTTAATCATTTGCAAGACACAACACGACAAGCATGCGTAAGTTGTTACTAGAGTATGTATATGTTTATATATTCCAATACTAATATTGTATATATAATTTAAACTATTTTTATATTCACATATCCTCTTTTTCTATGACATATTCACATGTACAGGTTTCTTATACCATGTTTATACGTCAGATGGGACTTCATGTGGACTGCTAAACTATTTAACAGCTTCATGTCATAAGATTTAAGAAAACAATATTGTATATGTTTTTATTCTAAAATTTAAGTTAGGATTGTGATGATTACAGCCTCATATCGTAAGTTTTCAAAAAACATCTTCTATATGTGTCAAATTCAAAAGTTCAAAGAGTACTTTTAAAAGATAGATGTAGAGGCGTTCTCACGCGAATGAATGTTCCAACAAAGAGAAGAATGTGCATGTTGAATTACTTACTATACCCGAACAAACACATATTATTGACTTTTAAAACATTAGTAGAGACGGCTAAAAAAACATGATCTATTGCAATGTACGGATGGGTCACCCTCATAATTTTTAATGGGCAAGTCAAAAATAGCATTTCTTTATCAACGGGACAAGATTGTAATTTTAGTAAAATGGTCGAAACAACTATAAACATCCCCTGTAATACACGAGTTCTAAATCTAGTCATATAATATACAAACACATTGATAAATGATAGTAGCAAGCAAAGTCCGCCTAGGATGTACACTCCCCTAAAGGTTGTTAACGCTAATACCACGTCTCCACGAATTCCTATTATGAACCATGCTCTTTCATAGATATATCTATAAAATTCTGCCTAATAAGTTGAGTCTGGGTTGCCTCTATAAAGCCCCCCCCCCCCCCCGAACTCCCAATGTCCGCCTTCCCTCCATAGTGAGGGTTTCTACTACTTTAGTTAGGGAGTACACGGTTCATTTCGGTTAATGACAATAACTAAACCCATTACAAACACTTCATTTGTTAAAAACAACAATCGTTCGGTTTCGTTTTTTAGCAGTTAATTCGGTTCGGTTAATTAACCACTAAACCAAACTTTTAACACATACTAAATTTTTGTTGACCTTGTTAAGTATTTTACTAAAATCAAAACCATGAACATTATACACAATCATCAACTCAATTATAAGTTTTAACAGGTGAATAGCTAATTGTCAAAGGCAATATATAAGAGAATAAACACAATTTAAAGTTACCGTCATTTAAAATGAATTAATATATATATATATATTACTAGATATCCAAGATTAAGAATACAATGATTAAAAAAAGTTGGATAAATATCATTGTGAAATATTTGAACATAATATAATTATAAGAAGATTTGTTACAGATTAATGTATTGGTTTGGTTAACCGGTTCAGTTAATGAAAAATGGTTAGCCGAACCAAAAATCGGTTATTCAAAAAAATAAGTAAGTTAACTGTCGGTTAATTCTTTGGTTCGGTTTTTTGGTTAATTAGATTTCGGTTCGGTTAATTTGGTTTTATGCGCTCCTCTATCTCAAAATCGTCACATGCTCAAACCATCTTAATCTCCCTTTCATTATCTTATTTGAAATACTAGTTACTTCTAGTCTTCCTCTATAAACATCATTTCTTATCCGGTCTTACTAGAAGGTTTTCCACAAGCGATGCAAAGTAAAAGTGGTGTATTACTATATTACACAAATGATATCCTACATATTTACATGTAATGTCACACCCCGACCAAAGGCGGCGGTGTTGGGTTTTCGCAAGATTATCAAAATCCAAAATAACCATTTATTAAGGAAAACGCAGCGGAAATAAAGTTATAAATCTTGTTTAACCAATACACATAAACCAGTTTATGTTAAACCCAATCCAGGATCCATATACGAATATGCATGCTATCAAAACACAACCTTAGAGTGTTAACATACATACCTTCAAGTCTACGGATTTGAAGGAGATGAATGATTGAATGACGAGCTTCCAATGGAGGAAACCTCAAGCTTGTATACCCGAACAAGTTCCAACAAACACCTTGGTTGCTAGGGTCCTTTTACACTCTTGCAAGAACAAACCTTTAGTTCTTCTTCTTCTTCTTGTTCTCGGCTTCTACGGAGAGAAATAAGAGAGAGTTGTGAGAGAGAGAGAGAGAGTGTAGAGATTATTCACCCCAAGAATTATGATCTTCCAATCATACACCCTGCATGTATTGGAAGAAACAAAAGGAGGAGAGAGAGGAGGGAAGGTTTTTCCCACCCAAATTTCAAATCCCCTTTTATTAGTTACCATTTAATTACTTATAATGTTTATGTTATAAAACATAACATAAGTAACATGCAATATGTTATTTAACCAATTTTAATAACATCTCTCAAAATATAAATTATCCATATTATTTATTTAACACACTATTGAAAATATTTAGAAAACCCAATTTCCAAATATTATAAGTGTTGATAATCATTACTTATATCATATCTAATAATAATTATCGTGGCATTTGTCTAGCTTGTTATTGGGTATGACCCGACTTGGATCAATACGTACTAGGCACATCAACTCTAATATGTGTCTTGGGCAGATCGATTCCAACAGGCGGAACATGCAGGGATGCAACGGATTGACCAAAACACAAGACACTATTAAAGTGACAATATTTAGTCAATTCATTTATATCATAAATCGATAAACAACACATCTTTTTCATACAAACAAATTGAATACAAGTAATCAAATATATTGTTCGTTTTACTAATATCCTAATAGTCTTGATAACGTTTTTCGTCAAGTTCTCGAGTCAACCAAAGTCAAACCTGCAACATTTCATAAAATAGAGTTTATCAACACAAAGGTTGGTGAGCAATTCATAAGTTTGAGCATATAGTATATAGTAAGGAAAACCCACAAAACTCGTATACGAAACAGTAAATAAAAGCAATAACTTGGATAAAAAGATAAAATCGCTAATCGAATTACGTTAGCGACACCTAGCTATAAGGGGATGCCAAATAGTCTAGGATTTCATAGTTATCGTTAATTGCATTACGTTAACAACACCTTGCTATAAGGGGATGCCGAATAGACTAGGATTTTATAGTTCCACCAACCAAAAGCGATAAACACATAGGCATATAATCATAGAACACCAAATCAAGCAATTATTTAAGTAAAGTATACAATAACGTTTGTGGTTTAAGACTCAAGTACAAAGCATTTAGTTTGAATAAGTATGAAATGTCACCCCCAAAACAAAATAAGGAAAACGGGGTATGAAAGTACTCACATTCAAGTTATAAACTTAATCGGTAAAATAACGAGTAACCGGGAGGATGAGGTTTAACGGGTAAAGTTTAGGTGAAAGGAAGTCTTGTATTTGAAAGGTTGTCTAGGAAGTATTTAAATGATAAGAAATGCAACAATTTAAAGTTTAAGGTTTAAAATGTAAATATTTACGAATTTATAATAATAACCCTTTAAAAATGTAAGTTTGCTCGAAACCGGGTTAAAGTATCTAACCTTAATATTTACTCAACCTATGTTAAGTAATAAGGTGGGTAAAAATGCATGAATGCAAGTCCCTTTGGAATAAAGATACTAAAACGGGTTTAACGAGTGTTTCGGGTCTTGATAATTGGTCAAACCCAAAGTCAACTTTCCAAAATAATGAATGTTATGAGATAACTCAATAAGACTTAATAAGACTTAACCAAGTATGTAGTTCTATCGTTTTAGAACTAATAACGCACGTTAAACGAGTGTTCGGTTTTGTCGATCCAAACTTTGTTATGATATCAAGTTGGATCCAACATTTCCAAGTACTTAAGAAAAATAATTAAAATCAGTTTGTAAACTATTTTTAAATAAATATACAAGTCTTAATAGCTAAAAACACACTTGTGTTTCTTAGGCGAGTGAAAATCGGTTTAGTTCGGTTTGGTTCGGTTTCCATCTCATAATAAGTTCACAGATGGTTTCCACATGCCCAAATATTAAAGAACTTGTATAATAATTTATAAATAATGAAACTTAAGTTTTACATGTAACCTTTCGGGTTTTCCACTTTTTCATTTGTAACCGTTACCCGACCCATTTACGGGTCCGGGCTTTATCATTAATAAAATTCCTGCACTTATCGAGTTATAATTATATTTAACTATTTGTTTATCTAACGTTGGCATGTTTACCCCAAAATATAAAGTTTAAACCTTTAAGTGTCAATCCTCAAACTTTAGGACTCTATCTATAAATATTGTTATATCCATATTATAAAGTGGATATCCATCACCAAACCCGACCCATATTCAAGTTTTCTTGTACCCGAATCAAGTAATCAACCAAATTGTTGTCCATAATCCATTTGTAATCATTTTATGAATTTGGAAATCGTTTATTTATGTTAGGTGCGGCTCACCGACGATCTGATTAAGTTAATAACACCAATTGACTCGTTTTTCCTTCTTTAACCTAACCGAAAACCTTAAATCACGGATGAACACGAAATCATTGATATTAATCCAATTAATTGTGAAGATTCTTTCCTTCTTGATCGCCGACAATACTCCCTTATTTAACTGAACCATCTTGCTCGTTAATGACTCGCTCATTTCATTTTCTTGGCCGACCCTGTTTCCCTCTCGTTCTCCCTCATCTGTTTATCATACAGGGTAATTAAAGGGTTGGTTTGAATCACGAGATCATGTTCACCATTAACCCCATAAATGATTTAACCAATTATATCTTATTTGAACAAACCCGATTCTAGGGTTTGTTTAATCAATTTGGGGATGAACAGCTGAGTTATTTATGTTTTTGAATCTGGACATGTTTGCAAGTAGCTTTAATGTTCTACTGGTTAACACTTGGGTGTTTGGGAGCGGAGGTCGCATGTTCGATCATCCCTGCACCCATTTTCTTTTTTTTTTTAAGGTTTTCATTTAATTGATTTTCCCAAATAATTAACAAGTTCAATAATATTAACGACTAATAATTGTTTCACTAAAAATCAATCCTATAATATTCGTTAATCCACGGTTTCGTCCAAATATATATATTTCTAATGTACGTCTTTCGTATATGTATAAAGATGCATATATAAATAAAGAAGTTTATAACTAAAAGACTAACTTATTAATAAATATATATATATATATATATAAATCGAGTAATAAAACTAAAGATGATACTTTATTAAGTTATGTTTTCTTAAAGCAAAAATAATAGTTTAATAATAAATCCTTACAAAATATAATATTTTTGGTTATCGCTTAACTAATGTCGTAATCAAGATCTTTATTTTAAACACATCCTTTACTCTCTTAGGCATTAACGTTCGCGCGTTATCCTCTTGCTCATTCTCCCTATCTTAACCATCCTAGTTCATCTTTGAGGTGAGTACCACATTCCCCTCCATTTTACTCGTTTTATCACGTTTTGGGGACATATGCGTAATTTAGTATATTTTCACATTTAACTATACACAAAACTGCAACTGTTTGTCTTATGTGTTAACTAATCTCATGCCATACTTATTATATGTTTATGTGCTCATTATGAAACGCATTCGGAGAGGTCCAGCATAATCTCAGAAAATAGTATGATCATACGCTAGTCGTTATAGCCTTATGCTTTTCGACATATCATTTTATTTGCTCATTGGTTGATTGGTTAAATCTCAAATGACTCGTTGCAGCTACGTATTTTATTATATATTGTATGTATAAATGAACTGGTGTGTTGCTCACTCAACCTCGTGTTGACAAACTATATTATTTTCAACGCATATACAGGTCACCGTTTGATGTGAAGTGTGTGGACTTAGAAGATTTGTTTAAGGACTTATGCTAGAAGAATATATATTGAGACTATGAATTTTCATGATTTTAATTTATTTGATGTTTTGTTTACTTTGGATTTTGTAATGAATAATGGTGTTATTTGAATTTATTAAATAGATATTTAAATTTATAATTTTGTGTGATAGTAACCTTGCGAGCTGTGACAATCAGTCCACACCCCGGCAATTCCGCCTTAGGTTGGGGTGTGACATTACAACCCAAAATTTAACAATAAAGTCTTTTAACGAAAGTTCGGTTTGGTTCGGTTTCCATCTCACAATAAGTTCATAGATTGTTTCCACATGCCCAAATATCCAAGAACGTGTATAATAATGTATAAATGAAAATACTTAAGTTTTACAACCGAAAAGTTAACAATAAAGTCCTTAAACAAAAGTTCGGTTTTCGGTTCGAATCTAGTTTCGGGTTAAGACCGAGGTTAGAATCCACAAACCCATAACCATAGAACTTTTAAAAATGATTTTATAAACTGAGATCTAACATTAAACATTTTAAACAAGTATTTAACAATACTAGTAAGCAAAGTTTAGTTTACGGTTTAGAGCTATTTACAGTTAAACCGAAGCATAGACTCTTAAAACTCATAACCATGGAACTTGTAAATAAACTAAAATGAGCAGAGGTTAAGCATGGTTAGTATGTATAAACAAGTTATATAAGTGTGTGTGTGTGTGTGTATCAAGATTACGAAGTTCTCCATGAAGCCTTGCCTTACAAGGTCCGAAACCTCACCAATCGGAACCGGAGAAGTAACTACCAAAGGTAACAAGGGGTGTATATATATATATATATATATATATATATATATATATATATGTTGTATATATATATATATATATGTTGTACAACCATAAACAAGTGTTAATAAGACTACATAAGTTAATTAGAATGAAAGATTAAACTCATTTTGACTTTTGGAAGTCAAATCTTTAAGAACACTAAGAAAACAACCTTAAGATCTTTGTATTTGAGAGAGAATTTGGATTTGTAACAGAGGAAAATTAAGGGAAATGGTGGTGTATATATAGGGTAAGTTGAAATGGTCAAGCATAAAGAGTCTTGCATCAAAATGGGATGATTTAAGTCACATGTTTGCATAAAAACAACCAAAAAAGAGTTTGCTAATCTGATGGGGCATCGCGCCATGCGATAGACTTGGCCACCCCCATCGCACCACGCTATGGACTGGTGACAGATTTTCCAAAGTTTCAAAAATGGCAGATTTGGTCCCCGAAGTTCGTTTTAAGTAATTTTACGCGATTTAATGACCGAAAAGGATGTTTTCAAGACCCAACAAGTGTAAAACAATATTGTAACATAAAATCCAACATTTTGAATATACCGAGGGTTTCAGCTTATAAAACGAGTCGGTTTACATAATAAACAGATACGAAACAAAAATAAGATTGACCCGAAATTGACGAATGTCACAGTATCCCCAACTTTTTGGAAATTTCGTCCGAAATTAAAATAAACTTAAAGAAAAAGGAAATCAATGATTGTATGAAAATATACGAATGTCATTTTTAGTAAAGCAATTGTATAAAATAAAAAATATTTAAACAAAAGAATAACGTCAAATCCTTGCATGACTCGGAAAACGCCATAAATGAGAAACATAATAAAGGCACTTATATATAGGATGTATCAGCAGCGTATCCACCAAGCCCTTATGATCACTCGCATTTCTACCGTTTTTCCGCTATCATTCTAGGGTCTGAGTTATCGCACACAAACGTACTTACTATGTTTTCCATACGGGTATTTCGATAATTAAGTGTGCACCTATTGTTATTTAGATCGTCGTATGGTCCCCATGGTTCGTTCTGTTGTGTGGTTTAAGAGACATATTCTTTTCGAAATCTTTAAATAATGGATATGTAAATAAATCTGTTGAATTTAACCAATATTGACAAACCAATACTAGTGATTGAAAATTTCGGGATTGACTTTTAAATGAGCAAGAAAAATAGGATACATAAAATCTTAAGATATAAATCACGGTGGAATTAACAATTTGGTTTAAATTGGTAACGACGATCAAATAAATTTAACAAATAAATTTAAGGGTAAACAATATGAAATACGATTTGAAGTCAAAAATCATCAAAACAAATGTCAATGTCTATAAATCCAGGTACTAAATAGGATCGATAAATGAAACCCGCTAATGAGGACTCCGATAAATGGAAATGAAAATCCAATAAATGAAAAACTAAAATTCAATAAGTGAAAACTGAGAAGTCCAATAAATGAACACATAAGGGTGGAATAAACAACTATACAATTAACAATAACATCGCACGATAAGTTTCATACGTGAACAATCTCGAGGTTATAAGCAGTTGAGAATATGATTTTGTGAAATGTAATAATATGAGAAAAGAGGTGAGTTCCTTGGGGTGACTCATACATATATCAAACTTAAAATATTTAGAATCTGGTTATCAACCAAAGCAATCGATGAAATGTGATAAAACGTGAATATGGCCACTATTGTGAAACCATTTATATAATCGTCATTATAGCAACGGTTTCTAATAGCGCCAAAACTTGCGGACAACCACACGTAGGCCGCTAATAGATTAAATGAAATGATTTAGAATAATACATAGAATCGTATTCCGCTTTGAAATGCATAAATGCTCAAATATGAATAACATAGTCATGAAAAATATCGGTTAAAAGATAAACGAAATACTTTTTGGCAAACTTGAGGTTTTGAAAGTATTACAAAAATTGTTATTAAATAACTTGAATTCGGTCATAATCAAAACATCAAAATGAAATATCATGTGCATAATATTGTCATCGATACATCTCATCAAATGAAATGAAATCGTAAAAATCAGTGAGACTCGAATAAACGACGAAATATATAAGTCGCGTGTCATATAGAATGAGATTGAAAAATGAAGTATTTATGTAAATCCGTTTGCTCGTTTCCAAGAAAAATGAATATAATAATAACAGAGCCTCGCGGTAACGCGTAGCTAAAGAAACATTTTGTTCATTATCAAAAGTAAATCTTGTAAGCGAAATTGTTAAAGGAATTTGTATATATAAAGTTGTGATGAAAATAATTTATATAAGGGAATAATGCTTGCGATAATATGAGGTAATAATTCGCATAAATCATTGTCGAACGAAAATTTGTGTCACAATATCTAGTATATAAAGTATTTATAAATGCGTCCCAAAAAGATTTGTAAAGCCATGATCATTGCGTTTATGCAAAATAAGGAAAGTTGTAATTTGTTATTGAATAAATCTCGCATTCAACAATCAAAATGAAACCTCGTATTTATAAAGTTATTAAGTGATTTATCACCTTAAGTGACAATATTTAAAACCTTGAAATCACATATATAATCGTTTAATAACCCTTGAAAACAAATCCTCATAATAGAATTTCGTTGTCATGACTGTAACATCCCAAAATTTCTAAAATAATATTAATTATATTACTTAATATTGGTGGGAAAGTTTACTCGGGTTAGTGGAGAAATAATAAAATAAAGTAGGGTTTATTACGAGCCGGGCTTATGTTGGGTTAAATAGTATGGGTAATGGACTTTGAAAGGGAGGAAGATGGACCATGGGCTCAAGCCCATGACCCATAATATATAAAACATAATTAACCCTTAATTCACTCATTTACCACCCATTCCATACACCACCCAAAACACACACTTAGCTCTCTCTCATCCTAATTTCTCTCTCTAGCTGAAATCACGAAGAAGAAGCGATTCCCGACCCGAGGTAATGATAGTATGTTATTGTAGAGATCGTGTAGGTTCCTGAACGGATCGTACACGGGATATCGCTAACAACGCAGGTGCGGAATCCCTGCGCAGGTAGTTACGAGTGTAGAGATAGAATCACACGAGCAATAAATCAAACACGTTATATTGATAACCGAACACGTGACTCACGGTCACTATTACAGAAGATGACACGTAACAATACGAAACACACTGAAACAAACCCTAAAACGACCAACACAAACTGTTTCGTCTGAAACAGTTTATATACACGACAACTTCGCCATAGGCGAAGTTGTCAATAACTTCGCTGATTCAACAAGTTCGCCATAGCGAACTTGTTGACAACTTCGCGCATTACAAAACAAACATAAACAAAACATAATTACATTACAGACTCGATTACAAATGCTAGACTATGAACTACTGACACACATGTACCAACAGACTCCCCCTTGGCAGTAGCTTCATATCTTGATCTTTAAATCTTGAGTCTTGTAATCTTCACCTCTACGCGTGCGCCCCTTCTCTCACACATACCGACACTACCCTTTGATATTTCCTAGCTTGATCCTTCCAAGCAGGAATGTAGAAGATCTTCTTCTCGTTGAGCACTTTCAAATCAGCCTTCGATAGATTAACAAGATGCATCGGGTCGTACACCCGAAGTACTTCTTGTTCATCCTCATCTTCCATTACCGCCTCAGCTGTCTCACAATCCACGTACCACCATTTTAAATCTTTTAGGACGTTCTTGGGCATAACTTTCATCGGTACTTCTTTCAAATGACGGACTGGTTTATACTTCATTACCATCCAAGGTTTGCCGTCAGCCCTCATTCCACGATCTTTGTCTTCTATCAACTTTCCTTTTTGAGGCTTTAGCAGTTCAAACTTTTTATCTTTAATGGCTTCTTTCCAGACGATCTTCCCAATGATTCTTGCCATATCATCATTACTTCTATTGATCAGCCCCAATCTCGCTAAATCTTTCACCTCACATTCTGGTAAGGAATTCAGAGATCTCAACAATCTCTTAAAGTACTGAATGCCGTCGTACCGTTTGATCACAAATAGTTTCAGCTCTTTGTCGTACAACCAGCATATGATTCCTTTCTTTGACTCTGCATAGCCCTTTATATTATAAGTCTTTCTGAACATCGTTGGCACTGCAGGCTTCTTGGTTTTAACAAACCACTGAGCACAACCTTCTTTCCAGTTCGGCTGCTCCTCCCATACTGTATCTTCTATCACGCTCTCATCCCCCAATTCTGATCTCTCAACAGCTGGAATCTCATGTTCCACTGAATCATCCACAATCTCACCTTCTTCTAATACATCTTCCACATTAATCTATTCTCCAATCCTCTCAATCTCATCCATAGGCAACACGTCATCATCATCCATCAACTCATCGTCCTCCTCCTCATCCAACTCCTTCAACGCATCAATAACGTCTTCAACATCAGCGTCGTCATCCACAACTACAACATCATCACCAGCTGCATTTGTAGACTCCCCCTCAGTTGTGGAAGCTCCAAGAGCCTGAGAGGTTCTTGGCAGCTCATCACCTGCACCTGAAGGTGCATTGGGATCATCGTCATGATCTTCTCGTCTTTTCGTTCTCAACTCATCGCCCCTACACGTCTTCTCCCCCTGAGATGCCAAGTAATCCTTGAAGGCATCTATTATTCGTCCATGTTCAACCAGGAGGGCAGCTTGTAGTCGATTGGATTCCACTAGGCGGTCAATAGTCTTTGACTATTCAGCAACAATCCGCTCTAGCGAAAGAATCCTCTCGGTATCTGAAGTAGGCAATGGAGTTGGAGGAACATCAGCAGAAGTGACCGCAGGTGGTACACTTGGTAACCCTGCAGTAGAAGTGATTGTCGACTCCACAAACCGTGCAACTACCACCGGTGGATTAAGCGGTTGAGGTGGTAGGGACACAATTGTTGGTGCCGACGTCTCGATCGCTGTAACCTGTGCAGTAGTAGGAATAAGAGACATACCAGATAAGGCAGGTGGAGCAAAACGTACTAGTCTTGAAGATTCTCCAGCTCCCAAACCTATCCCTCTCTGTTCTCTTCTTGAACGTCTTAGCACAATCTGTACTGCCTCCTCTTCATCCACTTCATCCTCATCCTCCTCCACGGTTCTCGGCCTCTTTCCCGTAGTCCGTTCCCGAGACACCATAAGTCTTCTTGCCTCAGCAAACGTCTCGTCTAGATCAGAGTCAGCTACCGAAGTAGCTGCTCTGGTAACATCCATAAACTGAGGACCCGAGACATCCATATCAAACAAACCATGTCCACTAAAAGCAGCATCTAGATCAACATGTTCAGCAGTGGACACAGCCTGAGATATAGTAGCTGGCACAGTAGCAGAAGATACAACAGGCGCAGCCGATACAGCATGAGGTGCTGCCGCCTGATGTGGTTGCGGATCCCTGAACTCGTCCCCTCCTGCAGGAACATACTCCGGGTTAATGAGATGCCCGAAAAGTGGAGTATGCCTGGGACGCCGCTCAGGGTTGCTACGAGTGCTCGACGTTCTGCACTGAGCAAAGATACGTTTTGTTACGCACTCAACGTATCTGATAGGGCGTCTTTGCGGTATAGACGGAGCGACATGATTAATAATCATTTGTAGAAACCGAGGATACATAATAAAACGCTCGCGCGCCGTCGCCCGTCTCTGACGATCAATCTCGTAAAAGATTAGCTGACTAAAAGAATATCTGCGGTTGTAAGTCAGCGCAATCATAGCCGATTGCATCGTCGCACCCATCCCGTCTGTTCCTGCCTTTCTGCCGGACATGCATACTATCAACACATGCATCAAAAAGCGCCATTGATCTAGCAGAAAGCCTTTCCTCCTCTGCGAGTCCCCCAGCGGACCCGAATAACCCATCCTTAAGTAAGCTCCGTCACGGAAAGGAGCTACGAATTCCGTTGGGTCGTCTCTCGTTTCATCACCGAACTGCAGAACCAACCGTATGTCTTCCGAGGAAAACTGTATGTCTTGACCATTGACAGTTGCTCGCATCACTGGAGGCTCAGGTCTGCAATCATAATACACCGTCTGCCAGAAATCTTGAATGTTGGGCAGAGATATGGGTAGTGTATTAGTGATCGCGTGAAAGACTCGTGATCGTTGGAGAAATGTGATAATCTCCCTATAGTCTTCAACGCCTCGTGCGTCTGGATCCAAAGTGATGTATTGGTTATGGGCTGGGAAGAATTGTCGTTGCTCATCACCATCATCACCTCCAGCACCTCCAACAGCAGCCATATCTGCACAAAACAAATCAAGTTAGAGACCATATAACCATCTCACAAGTTCGCCGTGTACCATGTGCGAAGTTGTGATGTACAGGCGAATTTAAAGGTGAGGCGAAGTTGGGAACAACTTCGCTTCATCTGTAAGTTCGTCTAAAATCTTACAAAAAATTTGAAATAGGCGAAGTTGTGTTCAAGGCGAAGTTATGGATAACTTCGCCATAGGCGAAATTAAGCTTCAAGCGAAGTTGTGGATAACTTCGCTGAAGGCGAACTTAAGCCACTGGCGAAGTTGAGAATAACTTCGCGTAAACCTTAACTTCGCCTGAATCTGAACCGGCGACTGTTCAGATTCAAACAAGTTATATCCGACGTTTCGGACCGATTTAACGATCCACCAATGAAGAACGGCATGGATTAATGATATTGAGACGTGAAGGACGTCCATGAACACGTAACACAAAGGTGAAAAACTTGGTTTTGAAGGTTCGACGACCCAAGGTCTCGAACCGGGTAAAACTATAACGAACGAGTAAGTTTGGATGATATTGACAACACATACCACGAGTATAGTAGAAACTAGGAACACAAGATCGAAATCGAAAGTGAAGAATAAGATCTGGATGTAATGGTGTTTAGAACAAGTTCGCCGGTAATTCGAAAAAAATGATACTGTTACTGTTTACAACCCCTTATATAGGGCAGAGTTGGTTCAGGCGAAGTTACGCTTAACTTCGCCAAGGCGAAGTTAAGCACAACTTCGCCGAATTCAACAACTTCGCCCGTAATTTTCAAAATCAGCCCTTTAAGTTTGAATAATCTAGAATTTAACCTTATAAATTACCAAAAAGAGTTAAACAAATATGATCAAGACCTAGTAACCAACAATAATATAACTACAAAAAAAACTTAGAAAAATTTTAACGAAATAAGGGATCAAATTTCAGTCTAGTCAGGGACCACTACGTTTTAGAAAAGATCCTAACAGGAATCATACTAACGATGTGACTGTCACTTAGATCCGTGTTTAGCTGTATTATGACATAGAGACACAGGTTGTAAGCATGTAAATAACGTAAATGGTTTTCATCGTTTCTGTGATACGGATTAAGGTTCAGTTAAGCTCAAAAGTTTAAGATGGCAACATCTCAGAGATAATGATGTCTTCTATCTATTCTCAAAGCGTATTTGGCTATACCCAAGTCACCCCGAATTGACTTCGACCCATAATGTCTGATTATCTTGTTGATACACTATGTCTGCCTCCCGTTTTCTTCTAACTCCAGACTTGAGAAGTCTTGATTGTTACTATATCTCATAAGTATTTAAAAATATACACGTATATATATATATATATATATATATATATATTTTTTTTTTTTTTTTTTTTTTTTCAAATCAAACATTTTTATCGACTTCGGAGTACTAAATCACTGCAAGTCCCGAATCTGGATCACTGCAGTATCTTGAAATGCTTTCTTCACGGGAATCAGAACACTCACGGGCTCGTGTATGACTGGGTAGTCGCTTTTCTGCCTATCCTTCGAAAAGATATGTATGAAGACATACAATACTCTTAAGGAGTTTCCACGTAAATTCGAGTAAATTTAAGTTAGTATCACATACACTTTTACGCACCATAAAAATTACCATGACATACTATGACTGTTCTAAAGCCTTTTAAGCTTAATAACTTCACTAGTTAAGCACACACAATCAGTATATATATCATTTTCCAAGGTTGGATCAATTTTCTGTTAAACACAGCATAGAACTTCATACGAAGTAACAGACTTGAAAATTAATTTCATTTCCCTAAAAAAAACTTTAAATTCAATCGCCCCAATCACGTCAAAGTCGTCAGGTAAACGGCTATCCTGAAGATCCAATGGATCAACTGGACCGACCACATACAAGTATGTGTCCTTCTTACTAAGAATGACCGACTAATTTTCAGCAACTGAAAGAACACACGTCATAACTGCCACGGTCACTTTCAGTCTTCCGGTTAATGGCTATCCTCATTCGCTAAGTCGAAACGAGGACCAAAACATATCCGAGGATATGTCCATTAAACTGAGGTAACCGACTAATTTTAAGCAATAATGACAAAAAATTTTTTTTTTTTTTTTTTTTTTTAATAAACACAAAGGCATGGTTACTCGGGATTGATCATCCCGTTCAGCTCAATTAGGTTTTGAAATCTGGATTTATCAAACGCTTTTGTAAACAAGTCAGCAAAATTTTCAAGTGTATCAACTTTTTCGATCTTGATCAGTTTCTTCTCAGCACAATCCCGTATGAAGTGATGACGAATGTCAATATGCTTAGTTTTACTGTGCTTCACGGGATTGTTAATTACTGAGATGGCGGCAGTGTTATCAATTAAAATAGGAGTAAGTAAGAAATTCAGACCATAGTCGCGCAATTGTTGCTGAATCCACAAAACCTGAGAGCAGCAGTTGGATGCTGCCATGTATTCAGCTTCGCATGTTGAAATTGCAACTGATGTCTGTTTCTTGCACTGCCAGGAAACTAATCTTCCTCCAAGAAACTGACAGCCTCCTGTTGTTGACTTCCGACTCTGATTACAGCCACCATAATCAGAATCTGTATACGCCACCAGTTCAACGTCTCCTCCCTTTGGGTACCACAACCCTAGTTTCGGCTTGCCCTTAAGATACCGCAAAATCCTCTTCACACCTTTCATGTGAGATTCCTTTGGGTTTGCCTGAAAACGAGCACAAAGACAAACAGAAAACATTATATCGGGCCTAGAAGCAGTTAAATACATTAATGAACCTATTATCGCCCGATACAGAGTAGGGTCCACATCTGCGTCACCGTCTGATTCAGCGCCCAATCTGTGATTGACGCAGATTGGGGTGTCATATGGAGAACTGTCCTCCATCTTGAATCTTTTAAGCACATCATGAACATACTTTGTTTGATGAATGAACATCCCATCCTTCTTCTGATCAACCTGCAATCCTAGAAAGAAGGTTAGTTCACCCATAGCACTCATCTCGAATCGTTTCTTCATGACAGCCTCAAAATCCTGACACATGGATACTCTTGATGCAGCAAAAATGATATCATCCACGTAGACTTGAACCAGTAAGAAGTCACATCCTTCTCTCTTCACAAACAGCGTACTGTCAGTCAATCCTCTTTCAAAACCATTTTCCAGCAAGTAGTCCGATAACGTTGAATACCAGGCACGAGGTGCCTGATGTAACCCATATAACGCCTTGCTCAACCTGTATACGTGATCCGGAAAGTCTGGGTCAGGAAAACCCGGAGGTTGCTCAACATACACAACCTCATCAACTTTTCCGTTTAGAAACGCGCTCTTCACATCCAACTGAAATACCTTCATCTTTTTAAATGCAGCAAACGCCAAAATCAATCGAATCGCTTCTAACCGGGCAACAGGAGCAAACACCTCATTGTAATCAATACCCTCTTGCTGATTAAAACCTTTAACAACCAGCCTCGCCTTATTTCTCACGATAATTCCCTTATCATCTCTCTTGCACTTGAACACCCATTTCGTGCCTATAGCATGCACATTCTTTGGTTTTTCAACCAAGGTCCAAACTTCCATTTTTTCGAACTGAGCCAACTCTTCTTGCATGGCTTCGACCCACGAGCTGTCCTTTAAAGCCATTTGATAATTCTTTGGTTCAATTTGGCTTATAAAGCAGGAGTACAAACATTCATTCATTATACCCGTTTCTTTTATGCTTGAGTAAACACAGGTGTGCTCATTCAGGCTACTTCTGGTTTGTACACCAGAGGACACATCACCTATAACATTCTCCAATGGGTGATCTATGTGAATTCTCGTGGTCGGAACAGCACCGACATGCAAATTGTCTTCCAAGTTTGAAGAGATCTCATCTATAGTAGTTTCAGGCTGAGAGTGAAAAGGATTAATAAACTCATCTTCAGTTGAGGCCGCAGGGGTATCGATAGGGTTTGATGTGGAAGGCTGAGATCTTTCTGTCATCTGATGTTGCATTACCTCCTCTTCCTCATCAAATATCATCTTCGTCACTGCTCTTTCGTCTTCTTCAGAAATTTCCAAAGTAGGTACGTTAAACGACTTAAAAAGTTTAACATAGTCAAACAGCTCAGCAGGTCCATTGCTTGGTTTTGGCGGTTGGTAACTAGTAATGTCGGTGTTACAAACCACCTCCACCTTGCAAGTTGTCGTATTGAAGACCCATCTGTTGGGAGTCCCAACAACATAACCGACTAGGATTCCCTCATCAGCTACTTCACCAAATTTCGAATTAGTCTTCAAAATCGAACAAGGAGACCCAAAAGGTTCAAGACCGCACAAGTTGGGCTTCCTTCCGTGCATAAGCTCGTAACAGGTTTTTCCAAGTCTCTTAACGGTTAACACCCGATTCAGAACATAGCAGGCTGTAGCAACTGCTTCAGCCCAGAACATCACAGGAAGCTTTGAGTCTGCCAGCATAGTTCTGGCTCCTTCAATCAACGTTCGGTTCTTCCTTTCAGCTACTCCGTTCTGTTGTGGAGTATACGGAGCGCTGTATTGATGCTCAATACCCTTCTGAAGACAAAAGATTTCCATCTCAAAGTTCTTGAACTCTGTCCCATTGTCGCTTCTGATGAATTTAACTGATTTACTCATGACGTTCTCGACTTTTGTAATTAGATTCTTCACCATCTGAGTCGTCTCGTCTTTCGTTTTCAGAAAATATACCCACGAGTATCGCGAGTAATCATCAGTTATCACCAAGCAGTAAGAAGTACCACCTAGACTTTGTACATTCACCGGACCGAAGAGATCCATATGAAGTAGTTCTAGAGTACCAGCAATTGAGTTGATCGTCTTGGTGAGATGGCTTTTCTTGTGTTGTTTTCCCTTCTTGCATGCTATGCATTTATCTTCAAAGTTAAAACTCTTTAAGGGAACGCCCATCACAAGCCCATTTTTGACAATGAAGTTCATCTTACGAAGATGAATATGTCCCATTCTCCTGTGCCATAATTCTGATTCTGATTCGCTTGCCTTTGTCATTAAACAGGATTCTCCGGTGACCATTTCAGTAGACCTCATATCCATCACGTATGTATTCGTTTCACGTGGAGCTTTCATTACTATCCATTCTTCTGGTATATGAAAACCAGGCTTCAATACAATCGCTTCATTCTTAGTGAAATGGACAGTGTATTCTTTATCACAAATCTGCGACACACTCAGCAGATTGTGCTTTAATTCCTCCACAAAATTTACATTTTCAAGTGTCATTCTCCCATTCGACACAGTTCCTCTACCGGTAATCCTTCCACCGCTTTCACCAGCAAAACTAACTCTTGCTCCCTGAACAGGTTTTAAATCTTGCAACAAGTGTTTGTTGCCCGTCATGTGCCTGGAACAGCCGCTATCTACAATCCAAAGATTGTTGGCAGCCCTGTTCAACTGTTCCTGCACAATAAAACAAAGAGTTAGAATCTTGGGACCCAAGACCAATTGGTCTTGGATCGATACATCCCGTACCCTGGCTTTCTCAAGTTAGCATCAGGATAATTTCTGTAAGTCCTGTTAGGGAATCTCCCTGCAGATTGAGTGTAATGCCTTCCAAACCTTTGAGAATTGAAAGTGTTATATCTTGTGGTTTGGTTGTAAAACTGAGGTTTGGTTTTATGAAAACATGAATTCGATACATTTTGGCATTTTTTAAAGTTTTCATTTTTAGCAGTAGCATAATGACGCTTATACTCAGTTTTATTTGGCTTCTCATCTCTAAATCTCGGTTTCAAAGGGCAATCTGCAACTAGATGTCCTAACTTGTTACATCTAAAGCAACATCGACTCTCCATTTTCTTGTCAAATGTTGGTTTGGATGTAGAGGCAGTGTTACCAGCCGTTCGTCTCACATAAGGTGGGACGTACGGATTGAGTGGAGAACTCTTTTTAGAAACTTTATTTTTATCTCCATCGGTGGGTAAACCTACCTTCTCTTTTGTCTGACCAGATTCGGACAACTTATCCGAATCTGATGAGACTGGACTTGAAACAGAAATATTCACACTAGAAACAGGCGAACTTGTTTCGCCACAGCTAACACTTGGTTCAACACTTGTAATCTTGATAGGAGTTGTCTGAGAAACCTCGAAATCAACAGATTTCTGAACACTTGGATTATAAGTATAGTTGTGGTTAAAGGGTGGTGGAACTTCGTGATATCCGATTCCTCCCCTCTTTGCAGAGGTACCTGGATCACTCACAAGGTGATCAAGGATTGCCGAGGAATTCCTGAACTGCTCAAGTTTGCGGTTCAGTTCCACCACCTTTACCTGGTGGTCAGCAATCTGTTTATCCCGATCAGCAATCACTTTAGTTTTTTCCTCCAAAACTTCATAACTAAGATCAATTATTTCAATTTTCTCAGCAAGTTTAAGCTTTAAGCTTTGAATGTCTTTTTCACATGCTTTTATTTTAATTTTATAACTTGTTTCTCTTGCTTTTGTAAAATGGTGATCTTCTTTAATAGTTTTAAAGTCAGCATCTAAACGGACGTACTGAACAGTCAAAGTTGTTAGTTGCTCAGACAAATTTTCACAATTAGTACAAATATTTTTATTTCTTACCTCGGAGCGAGTGTCCTTGTCATTTGCCATGAAAGCTGTTTCTTCTTCAATAGCTTTCTCAGTTCCATCAACCTTCTCACATTCAGTCTCAGCCATGTTTGCTTGCTCACCAGAACCACTTGAATGCAGGTTCCAGTTGTACTCACCTGCTTCTCTGGTCAACATGGCGTTAATCTCTCTGTTAATTCCAGAATGTTGTGTAGGCCGACCTTGTCCTCGTTCAACCCTCTCATTTCTGCATTCCTTGGCAAAGTGCCCGTACTGTTGACAATTATAGCACCTTACCTTGGATTTGTCGAACCCAGGCCGACCACCAACAAACTTTCTCCCAGTTTTGTTCATAAACCGTTTCACACGCCTCACTATCATTGCCATTTGCCATTGCAAGTCCATCTCCTCCAGATCATCAGCATCGATCTGGTCGTAATCCTCATCTAGTACAGCAGGGTCCACAATCTTCCCCTGGATGTAGTTTTCGTAGGAAGCAATAAATGATGCATAGACTGCAAACTGCTCTTCAGCAGATTTTACACTCATAGGCATCTTGGAATAACTATTGCTTGATGCATTTGCAGAAAAACTACTTGTGGATGCTTGAGGCTTTGAAGTACTAGATCCTCCAGCAACGAAACATACATCACCATTCGTGTTTACAGAAACGTTTCCTTCATGAGACGAGTCAGAGCCTGACTCCCCTTTAGAGTAATAAGCAGCAGATTCAGGCCTTGAACTTGAGCCTGAGTTAACCTTTGCACCATACATACCAGGGTCTTGTATCTGATCTGTAGGTGTTTCTTTTCGAACCATATTAAGCTCATAAGTTCTGAGCTTGTTCACTGCCGTTTCAAGATCATAATTAGGAAAGTCTCTGTCTTCCCTCATAAGAACGGTGTACATTTCCCACTTCGGTGGGAGAGCATCGAGAAGTTTTTCAACGATCTCTTCTTCTCGGTAAGCAATCGAATAATTGCTAAGCTCTGTCATTAGATGATAGTATCTGGTGATAATATCATCCAGCGATTCGTTCTTCAAAAATTTGAAGACGGAGAACTGGGTCTTCAAAAGTTTTACCTTCGATGCACGGATACCCACATTCCCCTCGAATCTATTTTCAAGAGCATCCCAAAGCTCTCTTGCAGAAGTGTACTTTCGGAACGTATGGAGAACTTCTTGAGGAAGTGCCATTGTTATCGCAGCATGGGCCTTGCTTTCGGCCTCGTACATTTTCTTTTCTTCGTCCTCCATTTTGCTGTACTTCTTAACTACGTCACGGCCTTCGTATTGCATAGTAGGAGGGATATATCCATCCTGGATGCACACCCACATTTTGGCATCCTGGTATTTGATGTATTGGATGAATCTATCCTTCCATGCCACGAAGTCAGTTCCTTTCATAAGCCTCGGGGCCTTAGTGGCAGACCCCGCTTCTACTTCCATCTTGACCAAATCGGAGATATTGATCGACGACATCCTTGCAAAAACCTGAAAAACCTGGAAAAACAAAAAAAAATATTAAAACAGCTCAGTTGGCGAAGTTAAGAATAACTTCGCTTGAAGGTTAACTTCGCTGAAAGAGAACTTCGCTGAGATCTTAAATTCGCTTGAATTGGGCGAAGTTAAGAATAACTTCGCTTAGCTCTGGCGAACTTATGAGTTGAGCGAACTTGGGTATGAAGCGAAGTTGCGGATAACTTCGCTAAGGCGAACTTATGAAGTGAGCGAAGTAGTAGTTAACTTCGCTAATCCTTATATCTTCGCCAAAAACCCTAATTCCAGCGACGGCAACTTCGCCTGAAGAATGGTAACTTCGCCCGATGAACGGTAACTTCGCCCGATGAACAGGGAAGTTTGTTCAGGTCTGTTTTCGTCAATCCAGCAGCTCCCGATCAATGCAAAGGCTTGAAAATGACTGTCAAGCACTAGCAAAACTCAATCCCAACAAAAACACGTCCCGCGAATAGGTCAAACGAGACGTTTTCTACACCCGCGTGAAATCCCGAACCTCACAATCGAGCCGATTGGCTCTGATACCAATTGTAGGTTCCTGAACGGATCGTACACGGGATATCGCTAACAACGCAGGTGCGGAATCCCTGCGCAGGTAGTTACGAGTGTAGAGATAGAATCACACGAGCAATAAATCAAACACGTTATATTGATAACCGAACACGTGACTCACGGTCACTATTACAGAAGATGACACGTAACAATACGAAACACACTGAAACAAACCCTAAAACGACCAACACAAACTGTTTCGTCTGAAACAGTTTATATACACGACAACTTCGCCATAGGCGAAGTTGTCAATAACTTCGCTGATTCAACAAGTTCGCCATAGCGAACTTGTTGACAACTTCGCGCATTACAAAACAAACATAAACAAAACATAATTACATTACAGACTCGATTACAAATGCTAGACTATGAACTACTGACACACATGTACCAACAGATCGAAACCCGTTAGATCTAGTCGCGAAATGACGAGCCGACACCTTAAACCGTTAAAGTCACGAGATCCGGAAGGAATCGGGTATAAACCGAGCAAAAGATTAGCTTAGGGGTCACCCTAGCTCAGATCTGGATAGAGCGGAACGAAAAACGGTGAAAACGGTGCGAAAACACGTTTTTCCGGTAACCGCCCATTTTTCCGGCGATGACGGCGCCTGAAAGGCGGAGCCGGAAAAGATTTACTAAGTAAAGAGAATATTAGGGAATATTCTGACATTCTCTTACCTAACCCTAGTTCGTTAGCGGAGACTTAACGAACTACAAGGTAATTCGTTATGTCATTCGTCAAGGAGAGATAACAAACTAGAAGCAATTCATTAAGCAGTTCGTTAGGCAATTTGTTGAGTGATTCGTTACCCAGTTCGTTATGTTAAGACAACAAATCAAGTGATTCGTTACTTACCCAATTCGGTAAGCTGAGATAACGAACCAGACTAACGAATCAGCTAACGAATCAGATCACGAAAGATAACGAATTAGTTAACGAATCAGGCTTAATTCGTTAAAGCAAATGAGTTAGCGATTTAAATAATAATTTTAAATCCTAATAGAAAATGTGTTAATACGGTTAATGGAAATAAAATTTTTCCAAGCTGACCTGGCAGCTCGACCCTAGCCAGGGGCTCTGCCCCTTAGACCCTGCTAGGGGCTGCCGCCCCTAGACCCCGCTGCCAGGGGCGCTGCCCCCTGACCCCCTTTCTAGCCCCATTCCTTGTTATGTTTTTGGGGCTGTGTGCATACTCGATGTGATTAGTAAATACACTTACAATAAGTGATAAGTGTATGCCATATATGATATATGTGACAGATATGAATGATTGCTTGTCGGTACGTGAACGATCTTCGGATATCGCGCGTACTGTCAGGTTATAAATAAAGATATTAATGTTATATATAATGTATGGAGTATGTATGAGCATTATGGATGAAAACTTGTCGGTACGTGAACGATCTTCGGATATTGCACGTATTTCCAAGAATAGTGATTGTTTCCTTATATGGATATTAAATAATAAATTATGTATAGAGTTCCCTCTACATAATATATATATTGTGTGTTCCTCTAATGGAAAGTATAGTGTTCCTTTAATGGAAAGCATAGTGTTCCTCTAATAGAAAGTATAGTGTTCCTTTAATGGAAAGCATAGTGTTCCTCTAATGGAAAGCATAGTGTTCCTCTATGGAAAGCATAGTGTTCCTCAAATGGAAGGCATAGTTTTACTTTAATGGATAGCATAGTAAAAGAAATAGTTCCTTTTGTTAGATGTTACGTGCTGTTCCTCTCATGGATATTTATACAAGGTTACATTATTAATACGTGTCTTCCGATACGTGTAGAAATGTATGAGAAAGAATTGTATGTTGCCTGATTAACTAGAACTCACTCAGCTTAACTGACTTTTAGTATGCACGTAGGTGATCGGACTAAAGAGCTAGCATAAGGATGGCACATGGTATGGATTGAACAGCTGGCATCTGAAGATGAGAGTATTTATGTTTTGAATATAATGTTTTATGTTATGGTTTTGAAGAAAAGATTGATGTTTTGTATGAAATGATTAAAGTTAACGTTTCGGCGAAAGTTTTAATTAACTCTGATTTGTAAGAACTGTGTTTATGAGTAAATACGACGTTAAAGTAGGCTACCGGGTTCGGGGCCTTACAATGACAATATTAGATTTTTTTTTCAAAGATGATTTATAAGATATAGACATAATATATAAACCGTTAGTCTTGAAAGAGTTTATAATCTATAAGTGATTATCTAAACACATGAGGTTGTTCTAAATACACTAGTTGTATATATATAAACATAAAAAAAATTAAGGAAAAATGTAACTCGCGTGTGTGGGAGGGGTTTTAGGCTTCGTACGGTGAATGGATTGGAAATTTAGTGATAAGAGAGAGCGTTTAGGTTGGCTTGCGTATTTGAGTTTTCTTGAGTTGGATCAATGGGGTTTGTTGAGTTTTGGTCGTTTGAGTGGGTTAAGCTTAGATGATTTGTGTGAGTAGTGGTTGCGCTATTTAGGTGAGGTTTTGCTTATTTGAGCTCGGGTTAAGTTGATGGGTTGGATAATTTGATCTTGACTAGTTTGGGTTGAGATTTGGTTTATAAATGTATTTTGTAAGGAGTGCTCGGGGTTGCTACTTTTGACATCAAACCCTATGGTTGGATAGGAACGGTGTGGCGACATGGTTTGTGATTTGGCATAGCATAGGTCGAAGGATTGAGTCATAGTTGGGTAGACTTTGGTTTATATACGTTTCAAGGCATTTGTGGATGGGTTTGTCGGGGTCTTTGAAGTATTAGGATGGTGAGTTGATAGGTTTTCATGACGTAAAAGTGTAAGTATTTAAGGCTTTTTGTTGGGTTGATTTTGTACATCTTAGGTTAGCACGGGGTTCAAGTGGGTGAGGGTATAGCTTTGGTAGGTTAGGTTTCATTCATCTTGGGGAATATTTGATTGTGTGGGAAAAACTTTTGAGGTGGAGGGATGGTTTGGTTTAAGATGGCAATTGGAGTTGGAATACGAGTGTTTGGAATCTTGTAGTTGTGTTTAGGGAAAATGTTTGGCTAATAACAATTTTTAAGTTGCAAATATCATTTAATGTTGAAACATTCATGAAACTTTTAATAAATAAAGTTGCAAGTTAATATATATAAAATAAAATATTAAAATTTAAGCTTGTGAATTCACAACGAATTTCTTTCAAAAAGAGAAGAAAGTTTCCAATTAAACGAGAGTTGTTACGGCACGTCGGGTTGTCTTAAGTTGAAAATAATTTACAAGAAAATTTTGAATCAAACAAGCCCGCGTAACGTAAATCGTTTTTTTTTTTTTTTTGAATGCTTAAAATTAAGTAGCGAAAATATCATTGGAAACTAAGAAATAGAATTTGCTTAATTTAAAGTTTATTGTAAAAAAATAAAAGCAGATAGTCATGAGGAAGCAGAATAATTTTATAAGGATCAAAACAAAATTCCTTGTGTATGAGGAAATAAATATAAAAGAACAAGTGAATTTGAATGTCGAAATTTATTATGAGGTATTGAATGTCGTTTGGGTATACAAAGGTTGTGTAATGAAAATTTTACCAAGCTCGTCATTTAATAACGTATAACGAAAATATCACGGTAAGTTAAAATGCCCAGCCTTGTGAATCGAGAAATCGTCATAAACGATTTTTGTCTTTAAAATATAATTTCTATGAAGTTTTGCATAAGGATTTCAATACAAGCTATAAGTTTATGAACCTCTTGAAAAATTATGGAAAAACTACCATAGGAAATTTAAAACGAGTTGTATCGTAAGATGCAAGTTTTGTTGATGAAAATTTATAATGAACCGAAAAATGCATGATCAAGGTTGTTATGAGAATAGATTTAAGAAATGAAAATTCCACTGTGTATATTGTATAATGTAGTATAATTAAAATGTCGTGAGAGTTTAATTAAACAATATTGTAAAATGATCGTTCAAAATAGGTGGAATCGTTATGAAAATAAAATTTTATAAAACGTTTGTACAAGGACTTTAAAGACAATTTAAAGTTTATATAATAGGAGATTTACTTGAAAACTTAAGGTAGAACTTATCATAAAACCTTTTAAAATATGATAGAATTTATACAATGAGAATTTTGTCCTTAAATAATCTTAATGAAAATATATGGCATATTAAAAATCACTATAAATAGTTCAAAATATGTATATTATTACTATTTTTTTTAACTTTCATTGAAGAGATTGTAATAAATGAATTTTTGTAATAAAATCGCGGTGTGAAATCAAAATGAGAAAATTTGTACAAAAATTTTATCATGTGAAATCAAACATATTAGAATAAATCATTAAAAATTATATAAATGAGAATTTTTGTGACGAGAATTTATTTGGCAAGGTAAAAAGGAAAATTGTATAAATTTTTGAAAATTGTAAATAATGTATAAAGATTTAAAGGCGGAATAAACCACCATGACTTGATATTCCGACAGTAAAAACCTTTTTATAAAATACCTTGTTAGAGTCTAAATATGTGCACGTACCACCGCGTCTTTTTCGTGTTTTTGTATCAAATAACGATTTTACAAAAATAATAAATCGGAATACAACGTCATGTCAAAACTCTAGTCCACGTACCACCGTGGTTCTATTGTTTCAACACCGAAAATTAGGATGGCGACCGAAAGCTCGCATACGACAACTTAAAGTGATCATCTCATATGAGACAATCTTTAAGGAGATTTGAAACAACGTGATCCAAGTTAAGCTCGTGATCCATAAAATACAATAAAAACTAATGTTTTTGCGGTAAGGATACCTTAGATTATTATGAGAACGTGTGTATGTGTATATAAAATTAAACAAAAGTAAGGTAAGGATACCTTATAATGTCTTGAGTGTTTGTCTATATTTACGATTTGATGAAATAAATAAGTATATAAATAAACAAGTGCAATGAACAATTGAGTAGGGTAAACATGTATAGGCAACATGTATGAGGACCCTAAAGCAAAAACTACACTAGGTCGTCACGTCTAACCACCTATCTTATAGTCTTGTGTCTCTGATACCAATCTGTCACACCCGACCAAAGGCGGTGCAACATGCCGGGATGCAACGGATTGCCGAAAACACAAGACACTATTAAAGTGACAATATTTAATCAACTCATTTATTTCATAAATCGATAAACAACACATCTTGTTCATACAAACAAATTTAATACAAGTAATCAAATATATTGTTCATTTTACTAATATCCTAATAGTCTTGATAACGTTTTTCATCAAGTTCTCGAGCCAACCAAAGTCAAACCTGCAACATTTCATAAAATAAAGTTTATCAACACAAAGGTTGGTGAGAAATTCATAAGTTTGAGCATATAGTATATAGTAAGGTGTAACATTCGTTACTTTTCAAACCCGAAAATCCGACCCGTTTTAAATTTTCGGTTTTATTTAATATATATATATATATATATATATATATATATATATATATATATATATATATATATATACATATATATATATATATTTCAAGTTTCATCTTATGTATTTCTAATATGTTCGCCAAACGAGGCGTTTTGATGTCTCAATATGTTCGTAGTTTTTGTTAATTATCTTTACAACATTTTCAATAATTATAATTATGACGTTTTATAATCATTAATCATTCACGTTCTATTTTGTGTAATTCATTAACAAGATTCTAAGTTTTAACATGTTATTTAATCGAGTCCCGAACTATCCAAGTTTAATACGAGAATAATCCAAGTTATAAACATTTTACTACATTTACGTAATATTGAAAAGTACAAGGTTTGAATTGTAACCATTCTTTAAAGTCAGTTGTAATATAAAATGAAAGTGCAGGGGCTAAAGGTAATTAAAATTATAATATTACAATTAAAATAACCCAGCCCTCCCCCCTGCCGCCCGATTTTCAGTCCAACCATTCCGGCCGCCGGAAAATAGGCGCCGGTGAGACCCAAGAGCCTCTCTCAGTCACCGTTTGATCCGTTAATTCACCCCAAACGTCATCTCCATTAATTTTAAACAATAATACACTATTTATACCGCCATTAACGATCCATTTAACTCGTTTTAATCTCCACCCGTTGTACTTTAATTAGAACTCTAATAACGCGAATTAAACTCAAATCAACCCAATTGAAAACATAGATATAACTCTAACATGCAATCGACCGTGCTGCAAACAGAAAACATCACAAACGAACTCCCCATAATCTCTAATCCGTACACCTAAGTCCGTTTTCCGGCAAGGGCTGTTCTCCATCTATCCTAACATCTAGAGGTAATGGTTATATGAAATCTTATTGTTTTTAAGCGTATGACAAAACCCCTAACATAAATCGGGAAAACATGGAATGGATTTGAAGCATTTAATCCTAGGGTTTGTTTGGTGAAGATGATGAACTATAACTTAATTTAAATATGTTATTGTTTTTGATCTAGTAACAAATAAACAGACTGGCCTACTGGTTAATTCATGCGAATGCGGGCAGAAGGACCCGGGTCAAGCCATTTTTGGTTTTTAAATTTTCTTTTTTTAACCTTTTCTAATATATAATAAACCAAATAAAATCTATAAAAATTATATAAGTCAAATAAAATTATTTTAAGATAAATAAAAATTGTTATAAGTTATTCTAGCTTTTCACCTACAAAACCAGTCTTTCAAACTCATCAAATTCATTGTAAACTCGTTTAAATTATATAAATTATGTTTAGTTTGTTAAAACTCGTGAAATAAGTATATAAATACATATAGAATCTCGTCATAAACTCTATAAATTCCAAACGACAACGTTTATACTAAACTAAAATATACCGGTAAAGCCCCATAAACATTATTATATTCAAATTTAATATTAATATCGTACGTAATATTATAATGATAACTATTATTTCGTTAAACTGTATATCACGTTAACATAATTATTTGCAAAGCTAAATTCCATTAAAGTATAATATCAAACTCCGTAAAATAATAAAACATACATTTAAACACATCCAATTCCCGACAACCCGATTTATTTAACTTTATAAATTGTTAGTTAATATTTTATTTTGTACTTTTAATTCTAGTTTGTGAAGTTCAATTGCTTTGGTTTCATTTACGCGCTTTCGGTTTTATTGCAAGTTTGTCTCCAACTTCAAGGTGAGTTTCTCACACCCCCTTTTTACTCTTTTACTACTTTTGGGGGTAGCATATATATCTTATCCAAATTACAATTTCGTTTATTCATTATTTACAAACTACAATTCGCTACATGGACTTGTGTGTTTACTTGTTACTTGCTCAAAATTACTTGCACATGGATTACTTCAATATAGTATGATCATACGCCCCCCTTTGCCCTAAATACATTTGTTGTTATGATTGGAAAAGATCCTCATTATCCGAGTACATTGGTGCACAATCCCAACTGGAAAGGACCTTACTTGCGCTTATCGGAGTACGCTGGTGCACAATCCCAGTTGGAAAGGACATTACTTGCTTATTTACACTTGTTCATGGAATTGTAAGATTTTTATGTACGTATATCAAAACTTGTGTGAACTCACCAACTATTCAATTAGTTGACTTTATTTTATATATATGTTCCAGGTCCAATTATTAGATGATGAAACGGAGAAGACACTAGAACTTAGGTTATATTAATAAATGGACAAGTTGTTAATTGTTCTTGTATTTTCCTTGTATTTCTTGTTACAAACTTGTGTACTTGATTTTTAAATTAATTAACGATAATATTGTCACTTAATAGTGTCACATGTGTTTTGGGCAATCTGTACGTCACACTCGGGCGTATTCCGATTTAGCCGGGGTGTTACAGATTGGTATCAGACCCGTGACTATAAGATAGGACATTAGACTTAGTGTTCTAGTTAGTTATAGTTTATTTGCTTAATTGTTTAGGTTGCATAATTAGAAATTATGTGGGCCTTATGTGATTGTTCAAATCACTTAGTTGTTACTATTATACTTATGATTCAATTACTTCAATTACACAAGCACACACAAGTCCAACGCCTATGCCTAAAAATAAAGATTTTTTCAACATTTTCAATTATTGATTTTCATTGTGGTGTTCCGATATTTATTCTTCTTAAAGATGGTTTTTTATGGAGGGTATGTAGTAACTGTAAGTGGGACGTGCCTGTTTTCCGAAAGTCTTGACACCAAGATTATTTAAACCTAAGGATAAGCAATGCTTATAAATCCCAATCAGACGCGGGACCCGGTTGCTTAACTGGAGAGTTAGGAAAGAGCATGAACTCTATTAAGCCAAAGCATACCACTTTCAACGCCATATGAATCACAACTTTAAGTTTTCAGATGCGACCATGTTCTCTTTGTGAAAAGAATATGGTTGCACTCCTCTATGTTTTACAATTGTGTTTTAACTGGAAGTCTATACATGAACACCCAGCTTTTGGTTCGATTTAATTATGCATTTTTTTACGAGAATAGTTAAGTTTTTTTTAAAAAAATTTTGTGACACGTTTTCTTTATTTATACGCTCCTCTACGGCTTAAACTTTTAAAAGTTTGCAAAGTAATAACCGAATTTCAAACGATTCCTTTGTTATTTTACTAATATGTTTTAGAATTGAAAATTCAAAAAGTTATGGTGATATATAAATGGTTGAATTTCGATTTGAGTACTATTTTAATTTATTCATTTACTACTACGTTTTATAATTGAAAATTCGAAAGGTCATGGTGATATATGAATGGTCGAATTTCAATTAGATTACCTTATTGTTATATTCATTTACACTTATGTTTTAGAATTGAAAATTTAGAAAGTTATGGTGGTACATGAACACCCAATTTACAATTCGTTTCTACAATTTATTGTTAAGTATAATATTTATTCCATATGATTATTCAATAATTTCTTAGATTTTCGTTTGTTGAATATGAAAACTCATGACGTCTCATGGGAATTCCAATTTCGATTTCAAATTTTGTTTCATATGATTTCTTTTCTTTACTTGTTTCATTGATGTATCTGTTAGTCGTTTTTTTATACTTACGTCCCAAGTCACGCAAATTCCTCACGTTTCGTATCACATCTTCTCGTTTTCCTAGTTGTCGCACTCAACCGGCGAAATGACAAACCAAGTTATCAAGCAAATGGCCTCCGCGATCCCGATCACTCCACGTTTAACCACACCCACCTCCATCGCTATAGTAAATTCAAATTCAAACCCAGCACCATTCTTGGAAACGCAAACTAAACCCAACCGAAAGGCTTCACGCTGAAACACACCCTTTGTATGGTATGTGTAAATCCTACCACTTTACTTCCCTAAAACGTTGATATACTTCAATTTGTGGTAGATTCAATTACCACTTATTGCTAAAACCCACCCAAACTCAACGCCACTCGCCCATCTGCAAGACCTGTACCTAACCATTTGTCTCAATCACATGTTGACCTCATGCTTCAAGCCTACTATCATTGTGGTGACCTAGCACACCCGTTATACTTTGGAAGGCCTAACTTGGTTCCCCCATGCAATATCCTAACCCCGCATCCTTTTGTCGACCTTACAGGATTTCCCGATTTCAATACTTAGATCTTTACAAAACTCATCTATATTTTCTTTTGCATACATTCCTATATTTTGTCTCTTTTACTAACACCTCGCGCTTAAACCCAAATCCTTGGTTGTTTTTAACTTTCAATCAAATGGGTTTTCTTTAAAAATGATTTATTACCTCTATTACTATTATTATTATTATTATTAAAGTTATTAACATCATTATTAATATTACTACCACCATTATTATTAGTACCATTACCATTATCATTATTTCTATTACCATCATTATCAATATTATTATTAATAAAATTTGTTAATACTATTTATTATTATTAGTATAATTATTATTATTAGTATTATCGTCACCACTAATAATAATATAATTATTTATTCAAACCGTATTTAAAGAAAACTTTTTTATTTCAAACAAATCTTAAGCCCTTTTTAGGCTATATTTCATTCAACAAGTCAGGGTATCTGATAATCTTTTTTCTAGGCCGCTGGCCAAAAGAATACAATTGATTTTATGTGAAAGTTTCATAAAATTTGCAAGTCTTTGCGATGGCTAAAACTTTTTGTCTAAATAAATTTTTTTTCATCATTAGATTTAAAAGCATCACGATTTACAATCGATTTTCGTAAATTAAAGCTCTCCTTTCTTTCCCCTTCATTAACGTCAATGAGTTTAGGCTAAGAAATCATGGCACCACCTCCCACGTCAACCTCTCCTACCCCAAATAAACCAACATTCGAGAAGACAAGCGTCACAAGCTACATTTTTGTTTCTTTAATTTCCTCTTCACGTATTTTTTTTCCGGATCTACCCAAAGTGATTTTTACATCCACTTCTTTAGAATATTGTTTACGTAGTTTATTTTGATTGTCCATTGATTTTGGATCCATATTCGTGTGTAGTTTACGAAACATAAATTCGTACATCATACTTATTCGCTTTGCTAAATCGGGTAACGTTTGTTATTTCAAATTTTGTGATCTATGACCAACTTCCCATCAACGTTAAGTGGAAATTTGGACTATGAACATGTATGTGTACATAGTTACTTAATAAAAACTGTATTTTCATTTTATTTCTACATTTTACTATCGGTGACCTGTTCCCTCCAAACGAATTCATTTACTTAGAATCGGGACTGTGTCCCATGTACATGCCGAGTTTATATTACGATATATTGTTACACAAATTATTTTGTTTATTCGTGTACTTCTCTTTCACTCGATGTTTTATTTAAACCATTTTGTTGTTCTTGATTTCATCAATCTGGAACAAATGCTTTATATTGATTTCGATATTTCAAGTGTTTACTTTGATAAACTCAAGGTTACTACCGGAATGTTTCTTTTCACAAACTTAATCGGTTTTAATATTTTAATAATAAAATTTCGTTTATCCATTTCATTTCAAGTTAATATCAATTTACATAAGATATAATTGTTTATTCATCCCAACGTTGCCATTGGGCACGTCGATGTTTTATTAGAGATTTTCATTTGTTAAACATCATGATATTATGATACTTAAAAGTTTCGTTTATCTAAGCTATTCTCAAACCCAACGCGTTATCAATTTACATGTTCATATTTCGTTGGTTAAATGCTACGTTTACCTACCACGTTATTCTCAACCTCATTATTTCAATTACATATTACGATGTTCATAATTCAAATGTTTTCATTCTTTAAATTTCATTACCTCGTTTATTTTGTTTTCAACATCGTTTACTTGGCTCATACAACGATGAATTCATTTACTCGACTTAGGGTTTTTCGTCTTGTTATTGGCCTGAATGGTCTAACAATATGTTTTGTAATGTTTTTACCCTTTTTAATTCATTAGTTTTGATTTTCAACGTTTTATATGATAATTTTATTTATTTATCAAAGGTCCATGTCTTAAAACCACACAATAGAACAAGCTATATGGACCATCCGACAATATAGGTAATTATGGGTCGACACGTGATTATCAAAGTCCTCGCATGGAAAATATAATAAGTCCGGTTGTGTGAAATAACTCGGAACTTGGAATGATTTTGGGGAACGGGGCAAATACAATATGATAAGGGCATGGTGGATACGCCGCTGGTACATCCTATATATAAGTGTGCTTGTCGTGTTGTCTATTTGTGGCGTTCTTTCAGGTCATTCAAAGATCGACGCTATCTTATTTTAATTATGTATGTATGTATGTATAAATTGTTAAAATTTCTAACAACTTTGTGTATTAGTTGTTCTTTTTTTAAAAATATTTACTTTTATTTTATTTTTAATTTAATTTCGGGACGAAATTTCCAAAAGTTGTAAGTCCTGTAACATTCGTTACTTTTCAAACCCGAAAATCCGACCTTTTTTAAATTTTCGGTTTTATTTATAAATATATATATAGGGAAAGGATCAAGAGAGAACTCATTATTAGGGAGAGAACTAGAGAACTCTTAAGTATAGGGTTATTTTTGTAAAAATACCCCAAATACACCATGGCTTCTCGTGTACAACAATTGCAACCTTCCTGTCGACAAACTCTCTCAACAATTCAACAAATTGTTAATCGGTACATCAAAATATCATGAAACGTTACAACTTGAGGATTAAGAACCCTAAATCATCAAAGATACTGAATATCAATCCATTATTCGTTCGTAGTTATGCATATACAGTCGGTTAATCTTCTCTTCATCGTTGATTTCAGCAATTAAACACGACATCTTAAGGTATTTTGGAATTCAAACTTTTATATTCCTTAATCATATGTGTTGTTACTTAATTTCATCGTTTTCCTATTAATCTGGTTATATATTGCTCTATATGTACGTTCTACAAGGAATAATGACTCTGTAATTATATAATTTGGGGATTCTAGGTCAAAAACGACCAGAATTAGGTGATTCGAGGTCAAAGTCGGCCAGAATCTGGGGATTTTTGATTAAAAACAGCCATTACTCAAGGAAATACCATAATTTGTTTGATTCATGTGATTTGATGGTTAATTGATTAGTCATGTGTCAATACATTATTAGAAGATATATGAATAATACAAAAGGGTAAAAATTGTGTAATACAGAGTACTACATATATGTAATACTAACAATATTACATATACGTAATGCTACAAGTATTACATATATGTAATAATAAGAGAAATATCATAATAATCATAATATACAGTATTACGTTGTTATATATGTTGTTATATATGTGTAATTATGAGCATTACATATGTCTCATACATGATTAAGTATTGCATATATGTAATACTGTTATTATTACATATTATGTTATATACAAAAAATGTTTATGAATAATCCTAACTTTTAACGCTACATACACGCAATATAACATAAATATGCAGTAAAGTACACCATTTATATATGCAAAATCTAACACATTAGCAATGCGTATACGCAATACATCAACACTACATTTACGCAATGCATCAACACTGCATATAGGTGTTATACATTAACAATACTTATACGTAACTTGAAAATCATGTAAAATACACGAACTGATCTTTATGCTCATCCTTCATAGCTTTCATTTTAAATTAATTTTCTTCACCAATTATACATAAAAAAGACAAAAATAGAGCACGTCAAACATGATAGCCTCTGTGTGCTCGATTGGGTGTATAATACGCATAATCGATGAGATACTATATGAAACTGAATATTATAATAGTTTATCTAATATTGTTCTCTTATTCATGAGTTTCACGTGTATTAATCATATGTGCATACATATTTTTTAGGCCCGCTTCGTTATACGAATTGGAAAATGGTAAAGAAGTTATGGCACAAAGGGTAAATATGGTAGAGGGGTGATCTGCAAATGACGTGGGACTAGAGTCAAGACTTGTTTGACTCGATGAACAACCGTAGTTAAATGTATGCTTTGATCTCTTGATTCAGGTAGTGCTTTCGGATCAGCCGGATAGTTGGATTTGGGTGTTGAAACGACTGGATTTTTCCCTGGGATAACTTTGATTTTGGGTTGGGTTAAAAATATGTCGAATCTAGGTGCTTTACTTGAGACTCATTTGAGTAACTATGATTTTGTGTAATGTTGCTTGCTTATTCTTCATCATTTCTTTGTTTTCAGTCTAGCATTTTGATATTTCATTTGTGGTTTAAATGCATCTTTGCCTTAGAGAAAAAGACTCATTTTTTGTATTAGATTCAACCTATATCCAGCCTTATATGTTTCTATTACATATTTCAAAAACATCATACATTCATAAAATATGTAACATATACGTTTAGGTGCGTGTGACTACGGGATTAAACTGTAACATTCAACTACATGTTTAAAAAAACAATTGATACCATTAATAACAGGTACAAAAGTATTCATATTTACTTTCATACCACATAAACACATCGTGGTCCAACGACCTATATGCAAAATTTTCCAATTGAAAACACAACTGTTTACTATACATGGATTTTGGAAAAAAAATAATTAATAACCTTTTCAAGTACACCCACATTTGATTCTTTATTTTATTGTATTGGTAAAAGGGGCGTACCCCATCAAATTTTACTAACTAAAAAGAAAATACAAAAAAATGGGTTGGTGAGATTTAGGAAATTTCCCCAAAATCTGCACCAACCAAAATAAGAAAATCAACCCAATACTCATACCAAACCTAACAAACCACAAACACCAAACACAACTATACATATTAAGCAACATTCTTAATCCATACAATAACAACCCAAACTAATAAACTTTTCCAAGCAAACACTTGTAATTATCAAAACAAACATAAAACTTAACAATAACACAAACAATCTTCAAACATGTCATCCTTATGCACCAATATAGCTCATCTTGATTATGATTTTCTTTTTTAAAAATCAAGTCATCACACCCAACAATTGTAAAGATAACCCAATGATTTTTTAAGAATCAATCAGTTCACCAAACCATCCAGCACACTAATGCAATATATTGCAGCAGGTAAACATGAACCAATACTGCCCTTTGTTCATACATCAACCAGCTACCAAGCAATTAGCACCGAAGAACCAAGCCAATGATAGTCAACCAACTGTGCAAGCCAATAGCAAAACTTTATAACCAACTATATGCAGTAGCAGCCATATCTTGTCAGACTTTCATGCACCCTTGTCTGATTTTAATGCACCCTTGTAAAGTTTTTATACGCTACCCAATATACTAAATTGAAAAATGGAGCAGCCTTACACACTGTAAAGTTATAATTGGGTACTAAAAATAATACTTAATCTTGCAATAAAACTAAACCATGCATTAAAATATGTCATTTTCATACTACATAAATGTAATATGCGGCATATATGTGCAGCGTATATGTAATACATCGGTATTTGCGTATCTGTGATATATGTGCACCCATATGGTAAAATCTTTCTGTTCGACTAACATACCCAAAATAACGTGCAGCCAGACACATGATCAATGTGTTGCGTATGTGCAATAGTCAACATATATAATTAGATGCATCAACATATCTATGTTATAATGCAATAAACCTGTGCATTATAACCAGATATTCACACGTACGATAAAATTTGTTGTGTTCCGACCAACATATTTAAAAAATGTGCAGCCGAACACACGATCCAGGTACTACATATGTGCAATAACTGATTAATTATGAAAAACATAAACAAAAACTAACTGATATCACCATATTATTTTTCGATTTAAAGAAAACACACAAACTCGTTCGTATTTGACACGGTAGACACTTAATCGCCACTGGTAATGTGTCTAATCGACTCTAAATGCAGCCAAACACACGATTCAGGTACTACATATGTGTAATAATTGACTAATTTTTCAAAACTATAACAAAAATTAACTGATATCACCATATTGTTTTTTGATTTAAAACAACACACACAAACTCGTTCGTATTTCACACGGTATACACCTAATTGTCACTTGTAATGTGCCTAATCGACCCTAAATGCACGAATCATTCTGGAATACACGAGAAATACGACTAATCGGTGCTTGTAACATATGAGATTAAGTACTACGATTGTTTACCTGCTATCGATACTCTGTTTCGTGCTTGATTATGCCACTTATTGCTCAAACCCTAGGTTTTCATGGAGTTTGAAGAAGGTTGCATATGAAAGAGGGAGAGTGTAAGCGAAGGGAAAGTTTTGATTTCTTTTTATTTTTCTAATTCCAAATATACCCTTGACCATTAAAAACTCTGTCTCACATCCCCCCC
Source organism: Bidens hawaiensis (assembly GCF_021521415.1). Taxonomy (NCBI): domain Eukaryota; kingdom Viridiplantae; phylum Streptophyta; class Magnoliopsida; order Asterales; family Asteraceae; genus Bidens; species Bidens hawaiensis. The sequence goes on along the minus strand of NW_027494473.1, from coordinate 226,028 downwards.
CCCCTCTATTTTCAGCCTTTGATGTGTTAAATCTCATGGTGATAACAGGAGTTCTCAAGTTCTCTCTTTAAAAGGAGTTCTCTCTTGATCTCATCCCTATATATATATATATATATATTTCAAGTTTCATCTTATGTATTTCTAATATGTTCGCCAAACGAGACGTTTTGATGTCTCAATATGTTCGTAGTTTTTGTTAATTATCTTTACAATATTTTCGATAATTATAATTGTGACGTTTTATAATCATTAATCATTCACGTTCTATTTTGTGTAATTCATTAACAAGATTCTAAGTTTTAACATGTTATTTAATCGAGTCCCGAACTATCCAAGTTTAATACGAGAATAATCCAAGTTATAAACATTTTATTACATTTACGTAACGCTGAAAAGCACAAGGTTCGAATTGTAACCATTCTTTAAATTCAGTTATAATATAAAATGAAAGTGCAGGGGCTAAAGGTTAAAATTGCATTAAAATTATAATATTACAATAAAAATAACCCAGTCCTCCCCCCTGCCGCCCGTTTTTCCGTCCAACCACTCCGGCCGCCGGAAAATCGGCGCCGGTGAGACCTAAGAGCCTCTCTCAGTCACCGTTTGATCCGTTAATTCACCCCAAACGTCATCTCCATTAATTTTAAACAATAATACGCGATTTATACCGCCATTAACGATCCATTTAACTCGTTTTAATCTCCACCCGTCGGACTTTAATTAGAACTCTAATAACGCGAATTAAACTCAAATCGATCCAATTGAAAACATAGATATAACTCTAACATGCAATCGACCCTGCTGCAAACAGAAAACATCACAAACGAACTCCCCATAATCTCTAATCCGTTCACCTATGTCCGTTTTCCGGCAAGGGCTGTTCTCCGTCAATCCGTAACATCTAGAGGTAATGGTTATATGAAATCTTATTGTTTTTAAACGTATGACAAAACCCCTAACATAAATCGGGTAAACATGGAATGAATTTGAAGGAATTAATCCTAGGGTTTGTTTGGTGAAGATGATGAACTATAACTTAATTTAAATATTTTATTGTTTTTGATCTAGTAACAAATAAACAGACTAGCCTACTGGTTAATTCATGCGAATGCGGGCAGAAGGACCCGGGTTCAAACCCTGGTCAAGCCATTTTCGGTTTTTAAATTTTCTTTTTTAACCTTTTCTAATATATAATAAACCAAATAAAATCTATAAAAATTATATAAGTCAAATAAAATTATTTTATGATAAATAAAAATTGTTATAAGTTATTCTAGCTTTTCACCTACAAAACCAGTCTTTCAAACTCGTCAAATTCATTGTAAACTCGTTTAAATTATATAAATTATGTTTAGTTTGTTAAAACTCGTGAAATAAGTATATAAATACATATAGAATCTCATCATAAACTCTATAAATTCCAAACGACAACGTTTATACTAAACTAAAATATACCGGTAAAGCCCCGTAAACATTATTATATTCAAATTTAATATTAATATCGTACGTAATATTATAATGATAACTATTATTTCGTTAAACTGTATATCACGTTAACATAATTATTTGCAAAGCTAAATTCCATTAAAGTATAATATCAAACTCCGTAAAATAATAAAACCTACATTTAAACACATCCAATTCCCGACAACCCGATTTATTTAACTTTATAAATTGTTAGTTAATATTTTATTTTGTACTTTTAATTCTAGTTTGTGAAGTTCAATTGCTTCGGTTTCATTTACGCGCTTTCGGTTTTATTGCAAGTTTGTCTCCAACTTCAAGGTGAGTTTCTCACACCCCCTTTTTACTCTTTTACTACTTTTGGGGGTAGCATATATATCTTATCCAAATTACAATTTCGTTTATTCATTATTTACAAACTACAATTCGCTACATGGACTTGTGTGTTTACTTATTACTTGCTCAAAATTACTTGCACATGGATTACTTCAATATAGTATGATCATACGCCCCCCTTTGCCCTAAATACATTTGTTGTTATGATTGGAAAAGATCCTCATTATCCGAGTACGTTGGTGCACAATCCCAACTGGAAAGGACCTTACTTGCGTTTATCGGAGTACGCTGGTGCACAATCCCAGTTGGAAAGGACATTACTTACTTATTTACACTTGTTCATGGAATTGTATGATTTGTATGTACGTATATCAAAACTTGTGTGAACACTCCAACTATTCAATTAGTTGACTTTATTTTATATATATGTTACAGGTCCAATTATTAGATGATGAAACGGAGAAGACACTAGAACTTAGGTTATATTAATAAATGGACAAGTTGTTAATTGTTCTTGTATTTTCCTTGTATTTCTTGTTACAAACTTGTGTACTTGATTTTTAAATTAATTAACGATAATATTGTCACTTAATAGTGTCACATGTGTTTTGGGCATTCTGTACGTCACACTCGGGCGTATTCCGCTTTAGCCGGGGTGTTACATAAGGAAAAGCCACAAAACTCGTATACGAAACAATAAATAAAAGCAAGAACTTTGATAAAAAGATAAAATCGCTAATAGAATTACGTTGGCGACACCTAGCTATAAGGGGATGCCAAATAGTCTAGGATTTCATAGTTATCGTTAATTGCATTACGTTAACGACACCTTGCTATAAGGGGATGCCAAATAGACTAGAATTTTATAGTTCCACCAACCAAAAGCGATAAACACATAGGCATATAATCATAGAACACCAAATCGAGCAATTATTTAAGTAAAGTACACAATAAAGTTTGTGGTTTAAGACTCAAGTACAAAGCATTTAGTTTGAATAAGTATGAAATGTCACCCCCAAAACAAAAGATGGAAAACGGGGTATGAAAATACTCACATTCAAGTTATAAACTTGATCGGTAAAATAACGGGTAACCGGAAGGATGAGGTTTAACGGGAAAAGTTTAGGTGAACGGAAGTCTTGTATTTGAAAGGTTGTCTAGGAAGTCTTTAAATGATAAGAAATGCAACAATTTAAAGTTTAAGGTTTAAAATGTAAATATTTACGAATTTATTATAATAACCCTTTAAAAATATAAGTTTGCTCGAAACCGGGTTAAAGTATCTAACCTTAATATTTACTCAACCTATGTTAAGTAATAAGGTGGGTAAAAATGCATGAATGCAAGTCCCTTTGAATAAAGATACTAAAACGGGTTTTAACGAGTGTTTCGGGTTGTTGGTTCGGGTCTTGATAATTGGTCAACCCAAAGTCAACTTTCCAAGATAATGAATGTTATGAGATAACTCAATAAGACTTAATAAGACTTAACCAAGTATGTAGTTCTATCGTTTTAGAACTAATAACGCACGTTAAGCGAGTGTTCGGTTTTGTCGGTCCAAACTTTGTTATGATATCAAGTTGGATCCAACATTTCCAAGTACTTAAGAAAAATAATTAAAATCAGTTTGTAAACTATTTTTAAAGAAATATACAAGTCTTGATAGCTAAAACCACACTTGTGTTTTTAAGCGAGTGAAAATCGGTTTAGTTCGGTTTCCATCTCACAATAAGTTCATAGATGGTTTCTACATGCCCAAATATCAAAGAACTTGTATAATAATTTATAATAATGAAACTTAAGTTTTAAAACCCAAAAGTTAACATTAAAGTATTTTACCGAAAGTTCGGTTTGGTTCGGTTTCCATCTCACAATAAGTTCATAGATGGTTTCCACATGCCCAAATATCCAAGAACTTGTATAATAATGTATAAATGAAAATACTTAAGTTTTACAACCGATAAGTTTGTTAAGTCCTTAAACAAAAGTTCGGTTTTCGGTTCGGATCTAGTTTCGGGTTAAGACCAAGGTTAGAATCCACAAACCCATAACAATAGAAGTTTTAAAAATGATTTTATAAACTGAGATCGAACATTAAACATGTTTAAACAAGTATTTAACAATACTAGTAAGTAAAGTTCGGTTTACGGTTTAGAGCTATTTACGGTTAAACCGAAGCATAGACTCTTAAAACCCATAACCATGGAACTTGTAAATAAACTAAAATGAGTAGAGGTTAAGCATGGTTAGTATGTATAAACAAGTTATATAAGTAAGTGTGTGTGTGTGTGTATTAAGAACACGAAGTTCTCCATGAAGCTTTGCCTTACAAGGTCCGAAACCTCACCGATCGGAACCGGAGAAGTAACCACCAAAGGTAAAAAAGGGGTGTATATTATATATGTTGTACAACCATAAACAAGTGTTAATAAGACTACATAAGTTAATTATATAGAAAGATTAAACTCAATTGGACTTTTGGAGGTCAAACCTTCAAGAACACTAAGAAAACAACCTTAAGATCTTTGTATGTGAGAGAGAATTTGGAGTTGTAGCAGGGGAAAATGAAGGCAACTGGTGGTGTATATATGAGGTAAGTTGAAATGGTCAAGCATAAAGAGTATTGCATGAAAATGGGATGGTTTAAGTCACATGTTTGCATAAAAACAACCAAAAACGAGTTTGCTGATCTGATGGGGCATTGCGCCACACGATGGGGCTTGGCCACCCCATCGCGCCATGCTATGGGCTGGTGACAGATTTTCCAAAGTTTCAAAAAAGACAGATTTGGTCCCCGAAGTTCGTTTTAAGTGATTTTTACGCGATTTAAGGACCGAAAAGGATTTTTTCAAGACCCAACAAGTGTAAAACAATATTGTAACATAAAATCCAACATTTTGAATATATTGAGGGTTTCGGTTTATAAAACGGGTCGGTTTACATAATAAACAAATACGAAACGAAAATAAGATTGACCCGAAATTGACGAATGTTACATGTAAATATATAAAAGTTAAAATTTTTATAATATATTAAAGTATTGCTAAAGAGCAACTATGGAAACATGCATGAGATCAGTACCGAACTGGTAACGGTACTGAAAATAATGAAACAAAAACTGACCGAATATACAAAGTTGCAAACCGAATACGACGATACAGTATTGGTTTGGGACTGATAATGGAAAGAATACCCAAAAATACCTTAATAGAATTTATACCATACTGAAATTGAAAACCATAAAATTGGATACCAGTAACAATGAAACTGAAATCAATGTAGGGTTGAGCTCAGCACTTGCCAAAACCTCAAAAATTCACCGAAAAGTGAATTTTTAGTGATTTTCGATATCGGTACCGGGCTCATCCCTAGACTCTTGTAATTCAACATCTACCATTGCAATGCGTGTGATTCTTATTAGTTTGTAGAATTAACGGGTGCTTGGATCTGTATTTAATAATCAAAACGGAATCTTCATTTAAAATGCCTATAGTTATTGATTTGCAGGTTCAAAGATTAGGCTAGAATGCAAGGACGGTGCACAAAAACATTATGTACATAGCTGGCATAACCACTTATGCAACTAGAACATACTACATCAAGGTGAACGAAGACCATTGCTTTAGGGAAAATGGTGGTCAACATGTAGAGGCTTGAACTGTGACAATTGAGGTATGCTCATGAATTAAAAACACATTGTCTTATGTTAATTATTTTGATTAATTATTGTTTTATTTTGTTGGTTGATTGCACTTATCTACTAGATTGCTACAATATATATTAAAGTTTATGTTGGGAGACGGTGTTTGTATCTATTGCATTTATATGGATCAGCCTTTTGGTATACATAGCCGGAAAATGCATTTGGTTGGTGTTTAGTTTTAATTTTTTTTGCAAAATGCATGAAAGCTTTATATAAATTGTCATTGTATTTAATAAAATTTATTTTTAAAAACTTGTTTTATTGTAATATACAACATGGAGAAATTGATGGTCAGTTGGTTCACGACATAGAATAGTTCAGAGGGGTAAACTAGTCATTTTATACAATCATTTAGAGGCCCAACCAAACATCGCTTGCTGATTTAACAATTACTAGCTTAGAGTCTCTTAATAATTCATACCTCTTACTAGTTCAACACTTAATGGCTCAACACTTGCCAAACATCTCCTAAGTGTGCACTCCACACCTAACTTATTTTGATTAATATTTCGATTAATTTGATCAACAAGTTATTAATCCCAGCTACACTAAAACAGCTAACATAGATCTCATCGTGTCGTCACCCCCACGCGTCTATCTACCTATGATTGATCACCTAGCCAATGTTAAAAGAAATGGTGAGTCAATGTTCAATTTTACAAAAAAAAAAGTGTGGTCAAGATGTTCATTTCTATGACTTAAATAGAGATTTATTTGTTCTGTTTTAAAAAAAAAATATACTTGTAGCATATTGTGAAGTTAGATCTTTTATAGGATGGATGATTATTATGATGTTTTGTGTGTATTTGAGTTCAGGGTTTATTGGTTTGTGTTTGTTAAGTTAAAATATCATTGTCTTCGATTGTTCAAGCAGGATTCAAATATAAAATGTTGAACAAAACTGTAGAGTGTACAAAGTTACAACATTAATGTCATATATTCATATTCATAAGTTATATTAATAGTATATTAATACGTGTTGCTGAATATGTGTTGCACGCCAGGTGTTCGACGAAATTACGACTTAAGTTCGGATAAGTTAAAGGTTGTTTACTTGCATTTGGGTGCTTAAGGGGGTATTTTGAGTTGGAGTTCTACCCAATTTGCTTTATTTTGGAGTTATACCTCCGTCCTCTTATGCCTTAGCAGTTGTTGTGGGGTGCTAGATGGGGGGTGAGCAACCCGTAGTTGCTCCCCTCCTTCGAGTGTGAGGGGTTTGGTCTTTGATTCTTGCTCTAACTCATCTCTAGTCGGGGTCTTTAGGGGTCCGGTGTCTTTTGTGATTTGTTTGTTTTCTGTTCTCGTGTGTATATGGCTACCATAAAAAGAATTCGAAACGTAAATACAGGAGGGCTTGGTCCTAACTCCACTTACGGTTTAAGGCCATGCCCCTTTAAGCATTTCCACGAGTGTAAGGATAGTAGACCTGGGTCCTCGGGGTTTTTCCGCCTACTTGAGCACATGCAAAGTACCCATTTCAAAATGGATACGCGGAAGAACCTTTTAAAAGATGCTATCTCCAAGGATTTGAACCTTTTTATAGATGTTGGGGAAGCCCTTTGAGCGGGGGATAAAAGGTTATGTGGGAGGTGCATGACGTTGCATGCCCTTAGCAGGGGGTGCAAGCATGCTGATGGTGTCTATTCTTTTTCTGTGGATTCTGGAGATGCTAGAGAATTCATCGTTGGGATCCAGAAACCTAATTGTGTGTCTGTGGATAAGGACCCAGGTCCATCTGTAGGAGTGGTTGGGGATGTATCCCTTTTAGAACGGGTTTTCTCCCTTCCCATTCAAACGGTTAAGAGCATCCCCCCAAGTTGTCGTTTGGCGTTTGCTCAGACTTTGGCATGCGCTTTACGCAAGGTAGTGGATTCACCAGGCTCGATTGAGAATTGGTTCAAATTACTATTGTTGCCGCGTTGTACTTTAAGGGTGGTGAAACCTTCCACTAGGCAGGAACGCAGGTCAGGGAATCGAAAGTCTTTGCAATTTAGTAGCATTCAGCAAGCACTTGCGGTGTGGAAAGATGGATCTGGTTTTGCTGACTTGGTTCTTTCTCTCTTTGGTAGCGTGGGGGGAAGCACTTTTTCTAAAAGAGAGGTGGGAGGGGAGGAGGGTTCTGAAAACAGCCTCAATATTAAACAATGTCTCAGGAAGTCAGGGATGGTCATTTCACAGCTGCAATCAAGGTATTATGCTCAAGTGGGGTTGCCCCTCTCGGAGATTCAACCATGAAAGCCCTCATTGATAAAACCCAGTGGTGCCGCCTCCGTCCTTGCCTTCTAGATCTGTCGCCCTGCCTACTCTCCCTGTGGATGGAGACTGTGTGCTTCGATGTATCCGATCATTTCCTAAAGGGACCTCATGCGGGAGAGACGAGATGCGGGCACCACACTTGTTGGACGCTCTTAGTGGTGAGGGATCAGTGACTTCCATGGGTCTGCTCTCAGCCATCACTGAAGTCGTCAACTTATGGCTAGGGGGTCTGTGCCCCAAGGTGCTCGCTGAGTTTATTGCTTCAGCCCCCCTTACCCCTTTATTAAAGCCGAATAATGGAATTCGGCCCATTGTTGTGGGGGCTATCTGGCGTAGGTTGGTTTCTAAAGTGGCTATGAAGATGGTTGGGAAGGAAATGACTCGGTATTTAGGGGACTTTCAGTTTGGGGTAGGGACCCCTAATGGGGCAGAGGCGGTGCTTCACAGCGCGAACCGGTTTCTTAACTCCTTTCACGCGGACGGTTCTTTAGCTATGCTTACCGTGGGCTTCTCCAACGCCTTCAATTTGGTCGACCGCACAGCCCTTCTCCGGGAGGTTCATCATTATTGCCCGTCTATCTATCTATGGGTGCAGTTCATTTATGCCCAGCCGGCTAGGTTGTACGTTGGTGATGACTATATAGGGGCTACTACTGGGGTTCAGTAGGGAGACCCCCTTGGGCCCCTCCTCTTTGCCTTAGCTTACACCCTCTTGTACTCCGGGTACGAAATGACTGTAACCTCCCATTCATGCTTGGTACTTGGATGATGGGACTATTATTGGTGGTGCCAACGAAGTCGCTAAAGCCCTAGACATTATCAGCTCGGAAGGGCCATCGTTGAGGCTGCAACTTAATATTAAGAAAACCGAGGTTTTTTGGCCATCGTGTAATGGGGTGAAAGTCAAAGACGGGCTTTTCCCTAGTGGGATTGGTAGACCAGAGAGAGGGGTAAAGCTGCTTGGAGGGGCTGTTAGTCGAGATCCCTACTTTATTAAGGAGTTGGCGAAGCGGAGAGCATCTCGTGCGGTTGATCTTATGAAACTCTTACCTTGCCTTAGGGATCCCCAGATCGAACTCCTCCTGCTTAGGTCTTGCATGGGGGTTGCTAAGTTGCTTTTGGGGTTACGAACATGCCACCCCCATATGATGGATGATGCGGTATCCTGTTTTGATAAGGGGCTTCGAGAAGCCATCGAAGACATAGTTGTATGTGGAGGCCTGTTCTTTGGTGATCTTCAGTGGCGACTTGCATCTTTACCGATGCTCTTGGGGGGTTTAGGCCTTCTTTCGGCTCATGATGTTGGGGTTTACGCTTTTGTAGTGTCGAGGGCTCAGTCTTGGAAGCTACAGAATCACATCTTAAGGAATAGCGGAGTTTTCGACCGGGACTCAGACTACGTGCAGGCCCTGGAACGCCTAAATGGCGCTCTCCCAGACTTTGACGTTGGCGGTTTCTCTAATAAGGACACCGCCCCACCAAAGCCTCAAAAAACTTTGGCGAATGCCCTTTTTGGCAAAATCACTCAGAGCCTGGGAGAAGTTTTTGGGCTGTCCCCCCGACAGAAGGCGGTTATTGAATGCTTACAAGGTCCTCATGCCCAAGATTTTCTGACCGTTATCCCGATTGATGGCTTGGGCCAAAGCATGTCTACGGTCGAGTATAGGGCCATTCTTAAGTACCGTTTGATGGTCCCAATGTACCCAGAAGACGAACATGTCCGATCTGTCGTAAGGCTTGCCTGGATAAATTCGGAGAGCATGCGGTACATTGCAAGGAGATGTATGGGTTCAAATACCGACATGATTGGGTGCGAGACGTTCTTTGGGACATCTTAAGGCGAGCTGGGATATCAGCTAAAAAGGAAGCCCCTGTTAACTTCCTTACAGACCCCACAGAAGGGAGATCCACTCTACGACCGGCAGATTTGCTCGTCTTTGGTTGGGCCGGGGGAAACACGCTTGTGTTGACCTCACAGGGGTATCTCCCTTAGCTGGTTTGAGGGATAATGGGTTTGTAGCTGGGCAAGCAATGAAAAGGGCTGAAACGAAGAAGGTGGAGAAACATGCTAAAGCCTGTGAAGAGAACCAACATGTTTTTGTCCCTCTGGCTTTTGATACCTTTGGCTCCTTGACACCGGAAGCTATTCGTTTCCTAACCAGGGTCCAACGGGTTGTGCATAGCAATGTGTCGACTCCAAAAGGGCAGGGGTATGTCTTTAGCAGGTTAGGGTTTGCAATTCAGAAAGGGGTGACGGCGCAACTTGTTGCCTGTCTACCTGCTATGTTGATGTAATATCTATGTTTATAAAGTTAAACAAAAGTTTAGATTAATAGTACAACACAAGTAATACTAATTCTATAAAGTGTAGAAGGGGGCGGGTTCGGGCACAACAGTTCTACGACAAATGCATTCTGGTCAAACATTCACCATATTCGGTCCATTTATGAAAGAATGTCTCCAAAATGACACATGTATTCATCTCATTTAAAATGATTAATGGGTTGGTGGATCAGATGATTTAGTCCATGGGTTGAAACAGGCCGGGTCGGGTTGGTTGGCCCGAAACAACTTTTTTGTGCATTTTTTATAAAGAATTAATATGCTAAAGAATATTGGTTTTAAATAATCAACTATGCCCTATTAGCAAATAACAGTTCCAATTTTACTCTTGCCTAGTGGCAGTCCCAACTAAAGATACATTGTTTATAACGGTTCGCGACTAACGGATGACTAACTCTGTTAGTTGCGGGTCGCCGGAAATTTTTTTTTGCTGGAACAATCACACTTTTTCCTCGGAAAACTCAACATTTTCGTCCCAAACATCTTTGTAACATTAAATCAGACATTTAGGAATCTTGTTTTAGTAAAAACCCCAGTTATCAAGGTCGCTGGAACCATATTACCACTTTAAAATCGGTTGATGGTGCTTAAGTGGTGGTGGTTAAGGTTGAGTTTTCTGGTAAAAAGTGTGAGTTGGGGTCTATATGTTTTAAGTTTCATATTGGGTCCAGTCCTGGGGGAACCGGGTTTTATCCCCCACGGAAGGCCGATATGAATCAGGCCCACATCCTGTTTATCCAAAAAGAGTAAAAGATCCGAGACACCACCATCCTCTTTCTTCCGATCGGCCGTTGTTGGACCTTATGAATTTAGAATCAATCTAAATAAATAAAACGAAATCAGGTAAATGGCTTCTTCTATCTATTATATTATGAATCAGTTTGCATGTATGAAGTTGTTCTAATTACTTTACTTAGAGGGAATGGACGCTGTTGAATATTAGGGTTTATGAGTAGGTGCTTGTTTAATTAAGAAATAGCCCATTTTGAAGTGATAATTAGTAGGAGAAAAGTTAAGCCTTAATTAGCAGATCCTTCTTCATTCATTTAGGTGTCGCTGTTTTACAATTCAAGTTTGCACTGAATTCAGAAGACAAAAAACTCTGTGAGAAGAAATGGACGATGATTTGAGTATCTCTCTCGACAAACTCCCTGTCAAACGTTTAGAACTAATCGAAGATAACGGAGCCGAAAGATTCCCCCCGTATTAACATCATCACATCCAATTTAACGTAACAGCTTTCCACTCAATCTTTCTTTATATAATATATTTATTTTATTGCAGGGATTTAAGTTATGATGATAATCGAGAAAATTTAATCCGCCGAGTAGACTTTGCGTGGGCCGTACAGAGACAAGATACAAACAAAAAGCAGAAAAAAGGTGAAACAACCGCTTCTTCAAAGGATGCATCATCATCATCATCATGACAACCATGGCCGTGGCAGAACATGATTGAGAATTTACAGTTGGCTCATCAGGAGCTTTCTGTTATTATTGATCTTATTAACACCGTAAGTCAAATTGTTATTGTTAATTTTGACTTATGATATGTGTAGAAACAATGTGTTATCATGTTACATTTATAAGTTTTGTTTGTAGGTTGAAGCTAATGATGCTGTCACGGTGGCTGGCATGACCAGACCAAAACAGTTGCCTAATGAACTCTTGTCTGACCTTGCAGTATCTACCGCTACAAAACTACAATGCTTCCAGGTATAAAGACCAAAACACCCTTATGCATTTTTATTAAGGGTGTAGAGCCTAGCTGAGCTACACTAGGCTCGAGCTCGGCTTATGTATTATTATTTTTTTATACTTTGTAATTATTTTTATATGTATTTTGTTTACAATTTTTCTATATAGCATAATATATGTTTTTTATTATAATTTTAAGTACTAATAATTATATTTTTTTCTTAAAAAGTTACGTACAGCTCAAGCTTAGTAAGTGAAGCTCGGGCTCAGGCTCGTTTGTTAATTATAATTTTAATAAACACACTTATTTTTGGGCTCAAGCTCGACTTGTTTAACATTTTAGAGCTCGAGCTTGGGTCGATTTTATTTATCAGTTTATATAATAATTACTATAAAAATTTATATCTAACATATTAAATATAATTTCTGTAAATAGCATATGTTAGTTTAGGCTCCTAAGCCGATATATGAAGCTAGGGCTTAAGCTTGGCTCGTTAATTGTTCATTATTTAGTCTATTTACATTTATATTTATTAAAATAAATATATATTGTAAGTTAGTTTTCTTCATAATTTTATAAAAAATATTAATTAATATAAATATATATTTGATACATTAAAAGTTATTATATAAATGATAGGCTTGTGAGCCGGCTAGAGCTCGATAGATGAAACTCAAGTCCAGGCTTGTTTACTAGTCAAGCTTGTTTTTAGGCTTGACCTCAATTAAGCTCTGCTTGATTCGAGCTTTTAGCGAGCCAATCTCCAGTGGCTCATGAGTGGCTTGGCTCTTTTACACCCCTAATTATGATTATGCGAATCAAATACCCTCATTTACAAAGCTCATAATAACATGATATATTTGAAAATTTGTCTATTTCTGTATTGCAGCACCTTGGTAAGTATTTTAATCAATCTGCCAAATCATTAGAGAAGCAAGTTGCCAGGGAGGCTCGATTCTATGGAGCTTTAATTAGGTCAGTTATAATTTAACAGTTATTATTATTATTATTCTATTTTTTTTAATATCCTAATTAGTTTAACAGACTGCAACAGAACTGGAAAATTAAAAGGCACCGAATGGCTGCAACTGCTGCTGGGAACGAAGGGTTTTACATTGATTTATTTGATTATACATTATATGATCCAAAATCTGTGTTTCGGCCAACTTCACTATCAACGGTTCGTGTTGAACATGATAATGCTGGAATGCTTGTGTTGAACTTATCTTCAAAACCATGTCACACTCTTCGATTTGGGTTCGTTAATGCAAATTCCAGTAATATTATACAAAGATCAAATACAAGAGTTTCAGAATATACAGAAGATTCTGATAAAGAAGATGAAAGTGACGATGGCAGTGTAAAACAAAGGCATTCTGACCTTCGTGAAGTTCATCGAGCCGTTTTTGATGAGCAGGTAATTAATAATTATATTAAAGTTAAAGTTAGTTATAAAGATGGTCCCTTTGGTATGTCCATATTGCTAGTATGGTCTTTAACTTTGATAAATTACATCTATGGTCCTGAATTGATAGTATGACACAGATGGCCCTTGAAATGGACGGGCTTTAGTTTTTCCAGTTTTAGTTTTTTTTTTTGTTTAATTTCTGTTTTTGAGTAGTAAGGGTATTTTACTATTTTAGTCATTTCACATGCTTATTTGGAGAAACTAACGCCCATCCTTGTTACATTTTAAAATATTTGGGACTGTAGATGTAATTTCTCAAAGTTAATGACCATGCTTGCAATATGGATATACTACAGGGACCATCCGTGTAGTTAACTCTTAAAGTTAATATTAAAGCAGCGAAGATGGATAAAATTTTATACCTTAATTTTTATATGTGGGTTATTTGCAGGTTTTTAATTTGATAAATCAAGAGGCATTTGTCCCATCATTAGGTATGAATGTGACGGGTATTCGAGAAAACCATTTGCAGGTGAACATAGATCAAGAAGCATCTGTTTTTGTTATACTTGTGACATCATCATCTAATGAAGATGATGTCATGCCGATGATTGAAGGTGAAGAAAAGCAGAAACAGTTATATCTTCCTAACAGAATTAGTTCGGAAATTCTTCTGAAACAGCTATTTCATGAACACGTGTTTGTTCGAGCTAAGAACCGAAGTTTGTTTGGTCAACCGCCAAAAGATGGGCCAAACCTTCTCGGCTATTTTTGCATGTCGTTGGCTCACAGAATATTTTCATTCAAAGTTCTAACAAAACTAGAAGATCTGGTAATAGCCTTAATTTATTATTATTATTATTATTATTATTATTATTATTATTATTATTATTATTATTATTATTATTATTTGTTGGATTATATTATTATATGATACATGTAGGCAAGGAGTGTATCATATGTTGGTTTGATGTCTCATCCTACATGGCATTCTCGTACGTCTACGTGGACACTGGTGGTTGATGTTCCTCAGTCGATCTTGCATACCTCATCTTACGTGGCATCCTCGTCACAATTTTTAACCAAAGTTGTGGTAAATGATGATTGCATAACCATAGAAGGGGAAGGTGCTCCAAATGTGGTTGGTCTTTTTAAAGGGAAATCTGAAAACAGTTATTCGATTAACCGATTTGAATGCAATCTAGCTGATCTTCATGTCATACTTCTCCAGCAGGTATGGTTTGTAATGCACACACACAAAAAAAAACATGTTAATTTGAAAAAGTTGGAAACAATCTGTGCCTTTAATCCATGATAAAATTAGTTTAATGTTTAAGATTAGTTTGGTGGCAGTTCTGTAATTATTTGGAAGTTAGTAAAGGCTGGAAGGGTAAAAGAGAAAAGTGGTCACTTGAGCTGACTTTTTGCATGAAATACTAGTTCCTAGGCCTGTAAACCAACCGGACATTCATGTTTGTCTATGTAATACTAATAGCAAATTTCAAGTATGTATATGTATTAATACTTTTATATATTTGTTGTATTTTTTTAAATTTTAGTTTATAACTTTAAATTACAAGCCTATATGTTCGTTTGTCTTTGTTAACATCTGTTCATTTACGTTTGTGAACTGTTTGTTTAGATATTTAGTGAACGAACGTGAACGAACATGAACCTGTTCAATTTCTTTTTCTTAACGAATGAACGGGGACATGTTCTTTAATGAACGAACGTGAACGAACACGAACGCCTGTACACAGTGCGTAGAAGATATTTAGATGTGGGAGGGAAACATGTGTGGTTGCATAACTGTCTTGTGCGGTTCTTGCTGTTTTTAACATATTATCCGTTCTATAACGAATCAATCAATCAATCAATCATGCCCAGTAAAATCCCACCGACAGCAAAGCTATAAGTAGGGTCTGGAGAGGGTGGGATGTAGGCACACCGTACCTCTATCCAAAGGAATAAAGAGGTGGCTTCCAGAGAGACCCTCGGCCCTAAGTACATGTGTATGAAGCACCGTTCTATAACAAATGTTCTCTCTATATGCGTGTATCTAGGAGTGTTAGCTTTAGAACAAATCATATTTAAATGCATTTATACCTATTGTTGATATGAAAGACGGCTATGTAACTGTTATTATTAGTTATGAAACGAACGTGTCCATGTATGTGTCAAGGAAAACAAGATTACTACTTTTGTTCAGAAATAAAATTATGCTCAATTTGTGATTTTGAAAACAGGTTGCGAGTCAAATAATCCGTTGGTTGCATGAAGAAGCTTTGATCGTGGGAATGAAAGCGAGCCGGGATTTTTTAAGTTTATCTTTTGAGTTGGATCAAGGTGAAGTGGTAGGTCTGGTGGCACAGGTGGATCCGGAAGACACTGAAGGCGGCATATCGTGGTGGTTGGTGGCGGAGAACGAGGCGGGAGAAGAATACAAGCTTCATAAAGAGAATTTGGATGGTGAAACAAAGAGATATCTAGGTCATTTGTCTTTAGATGTGTTGTATGCAACATTGTTGGACCTTGTGACTATGTGCAACAACAATGGTGGGAACCTTTGAGAGGTTTTTAATGCTTTATTTTAGAAGTAATTTGAACGTTAGAATATATTATATTATCTTATCTTTTATAATTATTTGGGTGGTGGTTTTGGACGGTGAAATTGAGATAAGAGTGTGGCGCAAGCATGTTATTTGATTGCTTTTTTATCCATTAGCGGTTAAAAAATAGGTGTTCTTGAGTTTTTTTTAGAATGGAAAGGAATGGAGTATGAGGAGTTAGGATGGATCAAATTAATGTATTTTTCCCAATAAGTTATCCTCCCAATAATGAGATGATTACTAAAGATAACTATTTTTTAACGTAGTTATCTTTTCATTTCCTTTAATTTCTTTCCAATTCAAGAATACACCTAATTAAAAAAAAATTCTTCCCTTCCCTTTCTTATCATTCCCTCTCCTTTCTTTTTCTTTTCTTGATTAAAAATCTCAAGAACAAAACGTTAAAGTAGTCTGTTTTTTTTTTTTTTTCAATTGCTTGTCTTCCAAACATTCGGATTTCATTGTTTTGACTTTTGTATTTTTTTTAAATAGGGAAACAATAATTGTTTGAAACTTTAGGCAAATTGACGTTACGGTCTAATGAATTGGGGTAACGGTTAAGGCTTAGGATCTCATGTTAGAAATCTAACTTAGGTTTGGGATAATTGACATCTCATGTTTGAAATCTATTTCAAGGGGTTTTCATAATAATGGTGGGTTTCCTCGATGGTGTTCTTTAATGTGCTAGACCTGGAGCTTTAAAGTCAATATAAACGGTTAACATTTTTATTTAGGAAAAGTCACTTAGGTATTAAAGGTAGTTTAAAACGCTCATTGAATAAAGAAAAACATGTTTTAGATTTGATTTATGAACCAACATGTGTCGTGTGCTCTTGCTATTAAACAGGTCATAAGTCCTTATTTCACACTTCGTGTGCATCGATATCTAACAAACAAAATATCCTCCTTGTAACATGGAAATTTAATTAAAAAGAGTTAAAAAGAATTATAAAGGTATAAATCACAATATGATATTACTTTAAATTTATATTTTGAACTTCTATGTTGATGTATTCTATATGCAACGTGGAATGCTAAATTAAAAGTGTAAATTAGTGGAAGCAAAGAGTCCAAACTTAGTTATTTTCAAACTCCATGTTAAAACTCCGAGTTTAGACCGGGTGTAGTGGTCACGTTGTTGGCCAACGTTATGTTGAAAACGCGGGGTACACCCCCCCCCCCCCCCCCCCCCCCCCGCGTTATGTTGAAATTCTTTTTTTGTGCGTTTTAGATACAACGCGAGAATGGCACGCAGATCTAAAAAAAATACCGTTGGTCTTGGAGCCGTTGGGGTTTTTAAAAAAAAATAATTAATTATATTTATACTATATAAACAAACCAAACTCATATTTTTTAACACATTCCTTCCAATCTACCAATTTACACAAATATTTATATCTTTTACACTAATATTTCTACCATCATGTTTCCAAACAACAACCAAAATATTCTCGGTTTCGGTCAATATGCCCGTCAAGCCAACCAAAATCCACAACCGAACCAATCTACCGCCCCTACGCCAACCGTACCCGTCCCGCAAATGTATGACTCGCAAATGGCCGCGTACTTTGCACTTCTACAAAACTCTATGCCAAATGCGGTGCCCGGTTTCCAAAACCCAATGACAAACATTTTTGCGGGTTCGGGTTCCCAACCCGCCCCGGAGACCCAACCCGAGGTCGAGTTCGTGCCGGAGACACAACCCGAAGGCGGTTCGAGCCAACGCGGACGTTCGAAAAAACACGCAAAGAAGCCCGCCGGTGAACCTCGGGTTAAAAAGACGGTGATAGCGTGGAGTATCGACGAGTGCGTACTATGTGCTCGTGCTTGATGCCAAATATCGGAAGATGCCAAATGCGGTAGGTTTTTAAAATGCATATATATTTTAAAATGCCAAATATTGGTGTTGGATGCCGAAGCCGAAGCCGAAGGTGGTCCGCGTAAAAAAAAGTCTAAAACATCTTCTTCGGTTGATCCAGACACGCCCCGTTCCGACGCTCGAAACTTAACTTAAGCGATAATGACCCTGTGAATACTACCGACATGCCTCGGCCGGGGGGTAGAAGAACCAAAGACAAAGGAAAGGGGAAAGGGGCCGGTTTGTCGTCGGCAACGGGTTCGAATCCCGAATTGGAAAGCCAATTCCAATTAATGAACTCTCGACTCCAAGATTTACACCAACTTGGAACCCAACGACTTCAAGTAAATTTGGACGCCGTCGACCTACTTCGAAGGAATGAGATGGACAAAGATATCGAGATTTTATCAAATGAGCTATCCGAAGACAACCCGATAGTCCAATCTCTAAAAGCCACTCGACGAGCGAAAATTTTAGAAAAATATAAATGAGTTTTAGTTTTATTAGTATTATTTATGTTTTTTTATTTTTAATTTGATGTATTTTTTTTAATTTAGTTTAATGTATTTTTTATTTGGAAGTTTAATGTAATTTTTAATTTTATGTTAATTTATTTAAATGATTTAGTATTTAAAAAAACAAATAAAATTAATAATGACAGAGCGTCACGTGGCGCATAACCCCTGGTAGTGGAGAGTTATGACTACAGCCTGTTTTTGTACAAAATCATAACTCTGACTGGGCGCCAACGTGACGCATAACCCCTGATGGTGGAGCTTTATGACTACACATGGTCTTAGTTCCCAAGTAACTTTACTAGCTTGAGTTTCAACAAGACTCAGACTAGGTTTTTATTTATTTATTTTTTACCTTTTTTTATCAGTATACCTTTTCTAAATACGTGTGGTTACTTTTATTTATATTCGAATATACATATTCTAATAAAGTAAAATGATGACGGACACATGTTGCTTTATGGTTAATTTCTCATAATTATTTTCTCCCCAAAACTAATATATGTTATAGATAAATAATTATTCATTTTTCTTTTACACTATATTTATATTATATTTATAACATGATTAAATTATTCTTTTTTCCTTTAAGCTCTATTTATATTATATCTATACACTTTTATAAAAATAAATATTTACATATTATACTACTATATATACGTTGTTAGAATATATATATTTCACAGCAAACTTGGTGAAATTCAAAAATCAACGACAAACCATGTTTGTTAAAGATTGAAAATAATATAATTTTCAATTTTATAATTATCATATTATACTATGTATATTGTTAAAGACTATAACTAAAAAAAACTCTAATATGTTTCATTTTACGAAGAAATTTTTTAAATTATTAAATTATAAATATATGCTTAAAGGTTGACCCCATTTTTTAAAAAATCAATCCATTTGTCTATAGACTTATTTTTTTTACATTGTCATATAAATTTATAAATTATAAATTATAAATATATGATTTAAATCTGTCCATTTATTTGTTCGGTTAATTCAGTAAGCTCTATATATTAATCGTCGCCGTGTTCAGTGCGGTTATTTTTTGGAGTGATTTTAGGGATGTTTAGGGAGATTATTTGACGATGTTACCCTTTTAGAAGAATTCAGGCGCGTGTTTTGAAATTTTGATCGGACGCTTGAAGTTCTCGCATGCCTATCGTACGATAATACATTATCGTACAGTAACCGCGATATATATATATATATATATTAAATTGCAACATCCCAAGTTTCATAAGTATTTAAATGATTTGAGTTTAATTGAATTATAGAAGATAAATGTAATTATCTAAAGTATGAGGGGAATAAGTGTCATTAGATGAAAAGTTAAACATGAAACCCCACCATCTAATCTAACTATCTATATAATTGTCTACCATAAAATCCTACGTGTCGCTCTCATGTTGTTCCCCACCTCTCTAAAATCACCAGATTTTTCTTTGATTTAACCAAAATTCGCGGGTCACGGGTCTATTGATTGGGGTTTGGATCGGGTCAAACAAAAGGGATTTTGTTTTCTCTCCTTCACGTTCTCCATCACTCTAAAACCCTAAATCACCATAATTTCTGCCGATACCTCTCCTTCGCTCTTCCTTAATCCTCAATCGACGACCTCCTTCGCACATCTGCACCTTCCACAGATCCTTGGTAAATGTTTGAACCCCTCGAAACCCTAACGACGGCTGAAACACATTCAGGCGTCACTAATTTCGCACCTATCAACGCAACAGAGGTAAAAATTCTTAATTGTTTGTTTGAGTGTTAATGCTATGTTTAAGTGTTAGGATTATAGTGGGTTTACTAATTCAAAATCTATAATTTTTTTTATGACGATTGAATGATGAAATCTTCACAAATCAAGACTTTGTTAATTCACTAATGTTTATTTGCATGTTGCTTTTAGGTATGAAAAACTAGAGTTGATTTTATCAGTTTTAAATTGTCATATATGCAATTTCTTTGTTGACTTTTGACTAAACATAATCTGGTGAGATATTTGCTAGACTCGAAAGATGTCATTACCTCATTACAGGACTTTTGTTGTTGTTGTTGGTAACACCCAACATTATGGGTTTTAAAGGTTCTCAAAAGTCAACCAACAAATATTTGTTGTTTTCTTTCATAAATTTATGATATTTTTGTGAAAAACGTTAATGTTTGCTATGTTTTCGCGGGGTCGGTGGTCTAAGCTAACTGCAATTATGAAACTTCAACAGTTTCAACACTTTTAACTGTTTCAGACTTTCAAAACAAAGGTTTGATAAGTGGAATTTGATAGTAGTTTATTTAATTCTTATTTTTGTTTATATATTTATTATTATTTCAGCTTCTATCCATGGATTTTCCATTGGTTCTTTTGTTGACTTAAGTGGGCCTGCTAATGAGCACCATGAACCAGCGCTTATTACCCCAGGTATATCCTAAAACATTTAAATATACTATAATGATCCATCATATAACAAAGAAAAATTGGTTTTAATTGGTTCCAACTATCGTCTTTTGGTCACTACCGGTCCCAACTAACGAATTGGTCACTGACAGTCTCAACTTTTCCCGGCCAAAAACGTTTTCCCGGCGACTTGAAATACCTACAATTTTTGCGTAAGGTAATTCAGATTTAATAATGAGTTTGCTATAGGCCATTTACACTTTTAACATGTGTCATTGTGTCTACCAAGAATTCAGTTTAGATTCCCTGAACAAACATAAATGATAAGCAAAAAACCGGTTTAATTTGTAATAACCAGTGTTAATTTCAAACCCAATATGGTGTTTTTAGGATTATAAGACCTTTTAAAATTAAAAGGTGTAGATGTCTTCACGTAAGGTAATCCCCTCTCTATCATATAGGGTTTCATAATCTCGTCATATATGATATATGTATTTTGGTTTTTAAATTAGGCCTACGAATCTGTCAATTGTTTGAAAAACATCGTTGATTATGCTCAAAGTGATTATTAAGTTGATGTTAATCTGGATAGTTATACTCTAGAAATGACGTACGCCTGAACTGATAGTGAGCAGACCAGTTAATTAATCTACAACTTTGAGAGAGTGGTTACATACCGCACAAAAAGACATACATGTAGCTTCTGAGGTTTGTTTATTGGGCTTTGACTTTCGATTTAGGTATTGGTTTCTTGGTCTATCTAATTTCGTATTTTTTTATGCTTGAAATTGTGCCTCGATTGCTTGCATTGTCTTTAGTTTCTTGATTTTTCAGTTTGTTAATAGTGATTTGTTGCATATATATACCTTACTCAAATTGCAGGTAATAGTCATTTACAAAGTAGTTTTTTCGCTGTTACCAGTATTTTTTTTATTTGCGGGTCAATTTTGTATACACCATATTTATTTTAGGAAGTAATAACTTATTTTGAATATATGTACAGTTGAGATGGATAGGGGAGCCGGACATATTCATATGAATGGAACTGAGTATCAGCTTAATCAAGCACTAGCACATACCTACTGAACACACCATCAATGGTAGAATGTATCAAAATATATATCTTTTAGAACGAACTTAGAATTCATCTCTAAAATTCATTATAATCAGCAAGAAGCTAACTTTTCATCCAACTACAATATTTTTTGAATGCATAGATTTAATCTCGAGCTACACTTAGTTCATCAAAGTATAGACGGAAAGGTTGCTGTTGATGGAATCTTATACAAAATTAGTCGTGCAGATTCATTTCTAACAACAGTATGTTAGTAAGCATTTTCTTTCACCAATACTACAATTACCGTATAATATACCTCTAAGTCATAAAAGTTGATTAGCTAAGTTATATGTATTTTATTATAGAGATATTTGGATGGGTGGGTTGATACAAAAAGGTTCGTGCGTAATATATTCCACGCATGTGAATAGAGAAGGGAACTCAGGAATCAATGAAGAAAGCCTTGGTAACTTGGCGAATGAAGAAGTGCAGACA
This sequence comes from Bidens hawaiensis, assembly GCF_021521415.1. NCBI lineage: Eukaryota > Viridiplantae > Streptophyta > Magnoliopsida > Asterales > Asteraceae > Bidens > Bidens hawaiensis. Next base: position 203,882 of record NW_027494473.1, on the reverse strand, counting down.
ATGAGTTAAAGGTTCATACTTTATTATTATTATTATTATTATTATTATTATTATTATTATTATTATTATTATATATGTACATGTTTGTGTAATTTGAGGTGCTAAAAGATTTCTTTAAAATACTTATGTATTTTCAGATATATTTCCACCCTTTGTAGTGAATTAAAGGACCTTGCTATCATATAAATTAATTAATTTATTTTTATTGACAGTTTGTAGTAGAATCCACCTTTGTGATCATTGTTGTGAGTTGTGACTACATTTTCACCTTCTGGCAATCTGGTTTCGCTCTAAACATATGTTTAGACAATCTCAAGGTTTGATTTTTAACTTATTAATTGCATTGTTGTTAGTGATTGTTGTAGATTTTGTTCTTATGTACATTAAGATTATACATGTCATGTCTACGCATTAGTGTAGCAAGGTGTACTACTTTAATTTTTGGCTTACTGGTTTACTCTATAGTATATTTATAATGTCTTTATAAGATTTTATTGTGACACTTTTGACACTCAACTGGTCAAACGAGTAAAATTTTTTAAGGAAGTAAAAATTGAAGCTTTGTCCATTGATGGGAAATGTTGTAATATTAAATAGTTTTTTGAATTTTTTTTAAGTCCCTATAGGGTATGAAGGGAAATTTGTTAATAGATTTGACTGGTCAAAGCCATTGGCAAGAAAACAGTTTAATTTAACACTTATAAATGTTGCCAATTTAGAAATTGCGTAAATATTTTTTAGTTCTTTTTCAGTATTGATGAATGAATTAATGTTTGATGTGTGATGTATCTAGCCAAGCGGCATGGTGCTAACACCAAGAAGCCTTAGAAGTTACCACCTAAATAGTATAAGAGGTAATTAAAACCTTTATTCTAAATGTTGCAATATTGTTGAGTCCGCTAACGGGTCAAAACTGGTTGGGTTCGCTACCTGGAAAAAATTGGGTGGGTCGGCTAACGTACAAAACTGGTTGGCTCTATTAACGGGTCAAAAGTGGCTGGGTTGGATAACAGGTGGGTTGTCTAACTGGTTGGAGATGTTGGATTTGACTAACGGATCTAACCAGTTGGCAATTGGCATGATTGGCTAATGATTAGTAATGAATTTATATTCAAACATCATGATTAACTGTTTAATTAATTCAATCTTTTTTATCACAATAGTGAAAATATAAACAAAGAATAGAAGTAAGTTTAGAGCCTTTATGCCAGTCTATTACTAAAATAGTGCACTTGAGTCTTTGTTTTCTAATCATGTTACAAGGGGTAGCTTTAATGTCAGATGATTCTTACATATGTTTCATTCTAAAACAAGATGATCAAACCCAAAATTGTTACTGTTAAATTTTACTGGGTCCCTTTATATAATTGAGTACTTTTGTTTCAATATTGGAAATATGATTTGGTGTTTTAAATGGAAAATGAATTCAAACCTTAATGTCGCAGGTCATCAAAACAAATGAAACAAGGCCAAAGACATAAATACATATAACAAAAAATGTCTACCCGTAGACACATTTATTGTGTTATGCTTAATTGATGTTACATTTTTTTTATTCCACTTTATTTTAAGCTGACGAGAACAAGTTCAAAAAGGGATCAGTAGTTGAGATATACGAATTAAGTTGAAAATTTGAAAGAGAAATATGTCACATTGTCGTAGCTGAAGAAGAAAAAAATGGAACGACTGGGAAGTTGATAGAAGAGAAAGTTAGATGGTCAATGAAGTTCTTAGGCGAAGTACCAAAGTGATTAATTTTTCAGTTAGGGTAGGATTGCTTAGTGTAAAACGTGAGTCTATTAACAATATATGATAATTTTATAATGTATTGTATTTCGTTTAATTAATATTAACAACATATGATGATTTTACATCATTATTTTACATTTTTTAAATGTCGATTTTTGGCAGAGTGTTTGTGAAGCAATTGTGTATTTGTGGATGCTAGTGATATGGACCATATCTCCCTTGAGGATGATCAACTTATGGTCCAAATGTCAGAATGATTACATACTTACAATTATTGTGTAAACATTGATTAATTTTTTTAATTTTGTTAAAGCCCATATCAGAAAAAGCTTATCCACTCAACAACTTGCAGAGCTGGAAAGAAAACATGTTAGTACGTGAACATGTTCATGTTTGTTTAAAACATAACGTACTTCATATACTCATATAATCTTTGATTACAAGAAAATTATATACTCACAATTATAAAAAAAAAAAAAAGAAAAAAAATCTAAAGTAACCCGCGTGACACGCGGGCTAAAAACTAGTCTTCCTATAAATGTAGCCACAATCTCATTCATAACCATCCTAGCCTCCTAACTCCTTTACCAAATTCCTGTTTTTAAGAAAACAACCCACAAAGACACGAGGATTCCCAGAGATCTAACCATCGGATCGGTCTCAAATTTTTACAGAGTATTCATGACATGTAAAAGAAGATTCCCACCAATCAGATCCTTGATTAGATATTGTGAAGTCCAATTTTAATCAAGCAAACCGTAACATTGGAAAATGGAATTTTCGGGCAATTGTTCAGCTTCTCGACGACTGTAGCGGCGTTTTCCGGCGACGAAGAGCTGATGGGTTTGTAGATCGGGGGCGAGACGGTTCCGTAGCCACTTGGATCACTCAGTTCCGAGTTCTTTTGATATGGTTTTGGTCTATTCGAGTGATTTCGAGCATAAACATCAAATGCACGTTTTTGTTAAAAAGGTTTACTTTTCGTGTACGGATTTGCATGAAAATTGGTAGGATGATAGAACGGGCCAAAATTATTGATAAAGTAATGAACTTGCTAGTAAACGGGTTAGTTGGTTCATTTAGGGTAAAACGAGTAGCGTTCAGTTCGTGAAAAGGACGGGTACACGAAGTCGTTTTTGCATTAAACTTGGTAGGATAGTAAATTGGACCTTATTATGTGAGAAAATGTAAAATTGAACACAAACAAGTTATTTGGAATGAAACGGGTAATACGGGTGACGTTTGGACCAAGTTAAAATATGAAAACGAACTTGTTATGGCTCATAACTCGTTTTATCATTTAAATGGGCATAATAGGATGTAAAGATGTGATTAGGAAGAAAAGATACAAAAAAAATGTTTGAATCGGGTTCTGGAGAAACGAATCGAATCGAATGGAAACCATTCGAATCGTATCAAATAGAAACCAATCGAATCGAATTGAGACTCGATTCGATTAGAATTTCAGACTCGATTTGATTAGATTCAGTGATTCGATTAGAATCAGTGATTTGATTAGAATCAATGATTCTATTAGAATGGTCATTCGATTAGAACCGTCATTCGATTAGAACTATTATTCGATTAGAAGTGTCATTTAATTAGAACTGTCATTCGATTAAAATTTCAGACTCAATTCGATTAGAATCAGTCATTCGATTAGAACTGTCATTCGATTAGAACTATCATTCGATTAGAATTGTGATTCGATTAGAATGGTGATTTGATTTGAATTGTGATTCGATTAAAATGATGATTCGATTAGATGATATAGTTAGAGGTAGTTAATTGATACTTATAATTATTACACAGTTAGCCGTGCACAGCTAAGGAATGGTATTACTGTTAACTCGGAGAAGAACATGACTCAGGTGAGGTACTAGCCCCATTTCCTTGTTATGTTTTCGGGGCTGTGTGCATACTCGATGTGATTGTTTTATGAATTATGTATGAATGATATATGAATGCTATAGAAAATATTAAGAGTATGCATGAAAGTTAATAAAATAATATAAGAAATGTATGTATGGTTGTATGGTAAGAGGGTGGCAGACCCTAATAATATTTTTGAAAGAAGGGTGGCATACCCTAATAATATATGTGAAAGAAGGGTGATATACCCCAATAATATATGTGAAAGGAGGATGGAAGACCCTAATAATATATGTGAAAGGAAGGTGACAGACCCTAATAATATCTGTGAGGTTATAGGGCGAAATGCTCTTTAAGGGTGGCAAACCCTAATAATATCTGTGAGGTTATAAGACGAAAGACTCTTTAAGGTTGGCAGACCCTAATAATATATGTGAGGTAATACGTATACGTATGCATGTAAAGTAAGATAAAATATGAAAGTATGAAAGTATGAAAGAATGCAAGTATAAAAGTATGAAAAAATGCAAGTATGAAAATATAGAAGTATGAATGTATGCATGTGTGTATGTATGAATGAAGAAGCAGGTTAAGTATGTAATATGTATTTACGGATACATATAAATATATATGAATCTAATGTATGTTTCCTGATTAACTAGAACTTACTCATCGTAGCTGACTTTTAGTATGTAAGCAGGCAAATAGGATGAAGGAGCTGGCTTAAGGGGACACATGGCATGGGCTAAGCTGACTGACATATAATGAACAAAAGTTATGACGATTTATGTTAAGATAATTTGAAAGATTAAAGACAAGATTTTAATATTTTGTAATGAATGTTTGATGTTTTATATTTTGCGAAAAGTTTTAATTAACTATGATATTTAGAACTATGTTTATGAGTAAATCCAACGTTAATGTAGGGCACCGGGGACTGGGCCTTACATAAATTGTAAGGATATTATATACTAAGCACTTTCAAATATAATAAAGTGTACCATATTTAGATTTTGGTTTTTTTTTATCAAATATTGTTTCGGGTTTTTTGTGGAATTTAAATTTAACTATTACGGGCCAAAAGTTGGTAATTAGATTGTTTTGTACAAATTAACTACATTTGGCTCAAAATTTGTTACGGGTAAAAAAAGGGTAATCTAAATATTTTAAAAAGTTTGAGAATGCAAATAGATTTATCGTCAAACTTTTTACGAGTTCAAAGTTTTTGACTTGAACATGTAAATCAAATGAAAGTTAGAATTTTAAATGTGATTGACTTTCGAATTTATTTTCAAGGACATTTTTGGAAATATTCATTTCAGGATTTGGCAAATTGAATATTTTTCCCACCACTATTAAAATTTAATAAAAAATGACAAACACTTCCGATATGCCACCTCCAAGCCTTTCAATACTTCTAACTTTTATCAAATTTAAAACAATTGTGTCAACATTGACTTTTTATTGAATAGTGATCAGAATATTGTATATGAAACATGTCATACAAAATTATGCTCAAGTGAAGCAAAACATTCACAAAATTGAACGGGTTAACACATTATTTTTTATGTTTGCATTATGGCAAAGCCGAGAAGCCCCTCAAACTTATCAAAATATTTTTTATGGTGTAGCTCAAAACTATTATTGTATGAAAAGTATTATTCGAAATTGGTTCATAACCAAAATTCTTTCATTTATACCTATATGACACTGAGAATTAAATTTCCAATAGATGGAGTATTTTCGGGTATGTTTTTGCACGTGCATTATTATTTTTTTATTAAGTTCATTTTTTTTTGAAAAAAGTCATTTTGTGATTTAAATAAAATTAATTTATATACATATAGTATTGATACAAGCATATATGAAATACATTTTTTCATATACATTATGTATTGCTTTATTTGTAACTTTATTATTAGATCATCACGTGTGTTACACGAGCTCGAAAACTAGTTAGATATATAACAATATATTTTGTAAGTTATATGATATTATATAAGTATTATTTTTACAAGCTTATATATATTTGCGAGTCTAATCAAGCTCAATGCATAAAGCTTGAACTTTTGTGAAATCCCACTAGTTTTCTATTGAGGTTGCTAATAAATATGGTGTTATCGTTAAGCTTGACGCGATTAATTTTTAGCGAGTTGATCTCTATAACATATAACTGATTTGATTCATTTACACTCATAAAAATCACTAATAGTAATTGGGGTTGTACATAATGAAAATACATTATTTGTATTGCTTGCATACAACTCTCCATTACAAACTATGGGATATCATTATGTGGAATGAACACATTCATCACCATGACCACTGGTGATCTGGGATGAAAGCAATGGTGGTCCCTCATTACCTATTAAGTATGTATTAAACTTAAAAAAACAGATGATGATGCCCTCATCTTAAATATAGTGTGATCATTAATCATCATTCTTGTTATTTTGTTTTAAAGTCTAAAATTATTTAAGTTGTTTTTAATGTATTTGATGAAAGTCACGTAAACAAACAAACATATTCAGTAAAATCTCACCTATTATGTTACTGTTAGGGTCCAAGAAATGTAGGACAAGGACACACGCTAGCTATATCCCATGGGTAAAGAGGTTACAATATAGCAAATCATGTGACATAAAATATGGCTACTAGCCTCAAAACAAAAACCAAAAACCAAACAATAGTATCAAAATGACTATAGTAATATATTCATAGGGGATAAAGTTGATAAAAATAAAATATCAACAAATAAAATAAAGAAGCAAAGGGACAATAAACAAAGCACCAACCTCTGAATTACGGACTCCATAAGACATGCTAACTAAGCCTATAACAAGTTCTATATGCTCTCTTAGACACCTATAACCTTAGTCCAATGCCTCAGGTATGATTTCGTCATTCAAAATCATTTAGGGACCAAACACGGTATTTTTCCATCTTCAAATCTGAGATAATATATTTCCGAATATAAGATGACTGTTGGTGTTTTAACAATGCTTATAGATTTTTACAAAGTTTAGTTCATAACTTTAAGTTTAAACCATTTAAAAAATAGTTTATAATTAATTAATTTACCTAAACAACTTTCATAAAAATTTAGGTATGTTTTAAAAGTACTTTTAACTCCCAATACTTCTTTTACATATATGCATTGTAACGTACCTCTAATAGACGTACTTAATGAAAATATTCATACACCATAAAAAATAACTATAACCAACCATATAATATCTTATCTTAAATATATATAAACTAGTTTTTATCCCCCGTATTACGAGGGTTGTTTTATATTGTTTGTCCTAATATTTATTTAATTTTTAAATTTATATTTTTTTATTGTATGAAAGTTAATAATATACTTATGGTTTGATGATAAATTATTTCACAAATAAATGAGATGTTATAACCCGGTTTAAAAGCTATATAGTTTTGATGAGAACCAAGACCTGTTTATTTTTTTTACTATGAAATTGGTTTTTTAATTATAAATAATATTTATGAAAATTAATAATATACTTATGGTTTGATAAGACCCAAGACCCGTTTATTTTTTACTATCAAATTGGTTTTTTAATTTAAATAATATATATATATATATTTTAAAATAAATAAGATATTATTTTTTAGGGTAAAGTTAAAATACAAAGGACAACAAAAATAAAAAGGATAAGAAGGAATCCAGTCCGTTGATCTTAGATTTGAATGGCTGAGATTAATTTAATAAATAAAAATTGAAGAAAAGGGCATTAAGATAATAACCCACATTTGTTGACTTTCTCTCTCCACATGCAAGGCACATGTCAATTCCCCCATCATTTTAAAATGTTCATAACTTTTTCATACGACATTATTTTTTTTTTTAAAAAAATTCACCATAATAATAAGCGTTTTTTTATCTTTAATATGAGTATCATATTGTTATATAAAAATAAAAAAAAATTAATGGGTTTTTTTAATTGTGTTTTTTTTGTTGTTCATTGTGTCATTGTGTAATATGTTGTTTCCATTGTGTTTACGTTTCAAGTCATTGTGTTATACGTATTCACCATTGTGTCTTACGTTTTAGGTCATTGTGTTATACGTATTCACCATTGTGTCTTACGTTGTAGGTCATTGTGTTATACGTATTCACCATTGTGTTTTACGTTTCAAGTTATTGTGTAACATGTATTAAACATTGTGTTTTATGTATTAGATAAAAAGACACATGGTGTGCGAAAAGACACAATGACGAAAAAAGACACAATGGTGTGCGAAAAGACACATTGACGAAAAAAGACACAATGATAAGCGAAAAGACACAATGGTGTGCGAAAAGACACAATGACGAAAAAAGACACAATGATGTGCGAAAAGACACAATGGTGTGCGAAAAAAAACACAATGACGAAAAAAATACACAATGGTGTGCGAAAAGACACAATGGCGAAAAAAGACACAATGATAAGCGAAAAGACACAATGGTGTGCGAAAAGACACAATGACGAAAAAAGATACAATGATAAGCGAAAAGACACAATGATAAGCGAAAATACACAATGGTGTGCGAAAGACACAATGACGAATAAAGACACAATGGTGTGCGAAAAAATACACAATGATAAGCGAAAAGACACAATGGTGTGCGAAAAGACACAATAATAAGCGAAACGACACAATAACGAAAAAAGACACAATAGTGTGTGAAAAGACACAATGATAAGCGAAAAGACACAATGGTGTGTGAAAAGACACAATGGCGTGATTTTTGTTGTAAATTTTATATAACAAAAATCATACTCATATTAAAGATAAAAAAACGCTTGTTATTATGATGATATTTTTTTTTAAAAAAAATATCATACGAAAAAGTTATAAACGTTCTAAAATGTTGGTAGTATTAACATGTGCTTTGCATGTGGAGAGAGAAAATGTGTACAATTGTAACGATTCCGGCAAATTCAGGTATACCCTAGCCGGTATATACTATTTATATGTTATTTATTAACGAATATATGAATTATAATGTGTTTATACGAGTATGTATGATTCACATTACGGATTATACTCGATTATACAGTTAATCGTATTGGAAATACGATTAACCAAATAACGGTCATTGAAGCCCGAACGAGTCGATGATACATTATAGACGAGATATATGATACTTAGTGATGTTTACGAAGTATTAAAGCTTCGGGATAAGTGAATTAAAGCACAGAAAAAGAATTTTCGATTTAATGATACGTCGGTACGTTAAACGAAACCTTTAATACCAAACCGAGCAAGAGACGATCGATCAAGCCGAAAAAGATGCGCAATTATTAATAATATGATGTTTTAAGTTAATGAAAGTCATGGTTTAAGTTTTTTAAGTTTTTAAATTGGTTTTAAATAAATTTCATTTTTTAAGCCGAAAACGACCGTTTTAACCTTGTTTTAAGCCGAATTAAACGTTTAACCGAAAAACGAACTGAACCAAATTATCCAAAACATTATCCAGATTACAGAAATCAAAACATGTGGCTAAGAATGGAGAAGTGGGTCCCACCCCACTCCCCCCTTTACACCGATCGGACCCAAGGGTCCAACCCCATTCTCTCATTTCTTTTTATTTTGCACAAACACATCAAGATCCTCATCTCCTCTCCACTTTAAGATCCCAAAATCCGGAATTCTAGCAAGAAAACCGAGGTAAAAATCGTGTTATTCACGTGTTCATCTTCGTTTCTTGAGTTTGTTTGCAAGAAAATGAGGTTTCAAAGACGAAAACCGATTCTTGCATGATCAAGTGATGTATACGGGTTATACAAGGGATCTTGGTCCAAGAAAGGAGTTAAACGAACCAAAAACGAATTTTTACGGTTAAATCTTTGTTTTTAAAGCATAACCGAAACCATGAAAGAAATGGCTTGATTGTGGGTGTAACTTGATTGGTGTGGTGTTATTGTGCTTGTAGGTGCTGTATCTAGTTGTTAGCAAAGACTAGAAAGCGAGATCCTTACGATTTGAAGCTAGAAACACAAGGTAGTTCGGTTTTTGTACGATGTTTGAGTTTTGGACAGATTGTGATGTATTAGAGTTAGGTCACGAAATTTCACAGAGATGATCTACACATGAAAATAGGAGATCTGTGAAGTTTTGGTAATTTTTGGACAAAGGATGAATATTTGGTGAATTTAATGCTCGGTTTTGGCTAAAAATGGTGAAAAATAGTTAAATATCATGAAAAATTCTGGAAAATTTCAGATAAGCTTTTTATAACATGTATAAGTCACACACAAAATTTTAGGTCAGTTGGAGAAGTCTAAGTAGGCTTATCGGTTAAACGAATTCTAGGGTTTTCTAGCTCGGTTTTAGTGAAAATGGCATGTAAAAAGGGATTTTGGTTCTGGAAAAATTATAGGGGACTATGGGGATGGCAGGGGTCATCCAGGAAATATTTGGGATTTTTCTAAGGTCGTTTGGTATTTACGACATATTTAGTGTTTAAATGGTGTTTAAAAATAGATAAATAAAATTTAAATATAAAAATTAATTCTGGAAACATTTTATAAAATTTCCCACTGTCAAAAAGTGGTTTGTGCAAAATTTCAAGATCCGAGATTAAACGGATAATTATTTGTGCAAAAACAAACTTTTAAAGCTTAAAACGCGTAAACCGGTAAAGTTCGCCTAGGCGAGCTGACTGGTGTATAAAAACCCTAAAAATGAACTATTTTCATATAATTGAGTTAAACAAGTAAAAATAAATCATCCGAAAATAATTCGGATGATTTGAGTAATTTTAACCGACTTAACAGTTTCCGGTACGCTAATGACGGAAACGGGTCCCGCGGCCAATCGGGGCGTCCAAACCGAGCTCTAATTTCACAACTATAATTAAATCATCAATCAACCACTATTTTTGGGTCGTGTGTGACCAAACTCATTTTTGAAACGTAAAAACGGATAACCGTGCTAGGCACGCAAAACGGGGAAAACAAACTATAGTAATTTTGACTGTTGAACTCTAAATGATATCACAATCTGAGTCCGGAGAAGTGTTTCTGGGTTAACATTGCCCCCAGAACGGGTACAGTACTGGGTTAACAGTGTCCCCAGATGTACCGGTTAACACGGTTAAAGTTATATTCATAGTGATTGTATAGTAACGAATTTAGGGATCGTATTACAGATCCGAATTAGTAGCTGTGTATTGTGTTACTGCTTGCTACGTTAAGGTGAGTTTCACGAGCCCCTTTTTCTGAACTGTTTTTAAATATTTTCCCGGGGCGGAAAGCATGTTATTATTGAAATGTTTAAGTACATACTGAACGCATGGATTTGCGTGGATTTATATATATTTTATCGTACGGGAATCGTACGGAAATGTACTAAGATGGTAATTGTCTGAGTTGCTAACATTGTAAGGCCCCGCAACACGAGTGATTAACTGAAAGCCGGTAGAGTGTGAATAGTACTATTGGTCTGACAAACCCAACTGGTCCGGCATGGATTTGCTGATGTTTCCCAGCCAGTTGCACATGTCTATTTTGTTGTTATATATATTTTTGCTATGTAATGTTAGACATAGCGGTTTGGGGCAGGTTCGTGGGTGGAGTATGCCACGGGATTGTTTGTGGTTAGTCAGAGGTTTCACTTGTGGGCTCAGCATAATTACATCGCTAATATATGATTATTATAATGATTTGTCACTGTTGTTTAAATTAGTGAAACTCACCAACTATTCGTAGTTGACCCGTTTTCTTTACATGCTTTCTAGGTACTCCCAAACTAGAATAAGTGCTACATGCTTGATGATGCGTGCTTTTGTGGATACTTAGTGATCATTTTGTATTAAATATGTTAATGTACTGTTGGTAAAACCTATGTGTAACGCCTAGACGGTAACTAAACTCGGAACAATGTAATATGATGTGAATTAATGTAGTGGTGTTTTCTTTATAAGCAATGCTGTTGATATCAGACGTGTCTGTTGCATCCCGTTTACGTTTCCGCTGCGGTTACGGGGTGTTACAGAACTTGGTATCAGAGCCATTGGTTATAAAGAATTAGGATGTCTTTAAAAGATACCTAAAATATAACCAGTAGCTCATGTATTATAGGATCTGAATATCAACTAATAATTTATAGTGACGAGATCTGGATGAACTTGGATGGACAAGTGAGTTATTATGGTCCGGAACATAATAACAGACTTGTCCGCACGAGGGAATTCAGGGGAAGTCACGGGGAACATTAATAGGTAAAATCGGCATCATATGTGTAAGTATATGATAATAATTTTACGTGACAAAGTTGTATAAGTATGTGTATATTAATTTAATTATGATTTACATTATGGAAGGAACTATATGTTTGTTAACTTGTGTACAGGTAAGGATGTCGAGATCACGAAGTCTGTCAGTGGAGGAGGACCCGGAGGAGACCAGTTCCGGGGACTCTAGAAGCTTACGTCTAGTATCCAGCACTGAGCCTAGTGAGACTAGCCGTAGGAGTACTAGCCTGTCCTTCCCTGCTAGGGTTGCCAGATCCCCCACCCCACCCGCACCACAGGTCACCCCTACCCCTCCCAGACCCGGACCCCGCCTCACGGCGCGGTTCAGTGTTCCCTATGTCCCACCTACCTCTACCCCACCCAGACCTACTTTCCACAGGGGCGAGTCCTCCCGCCCCCAGCCCGAGCCTGTGCCTCCACCCGTGTGGGGCACCCCTAGACTGGAGAGGGATGAGTGTCCCTCTTCCGAGGCTGCATGGCTCCGAGTGCTCACCGAGCAGGTGATTGAGCACACCTCCGCCTTGACGGTGGGTATCCAGAGGAGGAATCACTTGGCGGACTGCATACTGGACAGCTAGTATGCGATCGCTCAGCTGAGGAGGGAGGACGCATACTCCCAGTGGATGATTGACCCGATGGAGACACGGATCAGGGGTTTGATGGCGGTGTTGGTGGTGATGGTGGCAGTGTTGGTGTGGTTGGTATACCTCCATGTTTAGTTGTGTTAGGGTGGTAGTAGTCAGGGTCCGCTTTTTGATACTCTGTGTAAGCAGTTTGTGGCGATGCTAACATAGAGTGAATCTTGGGTAGTTATAGTACAGCCACTAGCCCATAGGGGGTCTCTTTTGGGGATATCGTTGTAGATACTTTTGGGCATCATTCAAGCACTGACCCATAGCGGGTTATGTCGAAATGATGCCGATGTAGGACCGATGTATGAAAACTTAATCTATGGGCTGATGTTTATGTAATGTGTACTGATGTTTATGTAATATGTACTGATGTTTATTAATGAATGGAATATGTGTTGTGTATTGAGATTGGAATTTGTATTAATTATATGTATTTTCTTAATGTTGTGTAGAATGGCACCAAAACGGTCAGCTCAAATGTCAAAAGTGGATGTGAGTCGTCTGATTGCTCGACAGTTAGAGGCGGCGATACCGGATAGAGTATCGCGCATCGCCGCTAGTATTAACAATACGACCAATCCAGACCCTGCGAGCAATCAAACGACCACCAATAATGTTGGGGAACAAAATGTTAATCCTCCACCGAACGGTAACCCGATTCCGAGTAATGACGCGCCGCCTAGGGTGGTCGTTACAGGCAGTAATGGCCCTATACCTAGTGTAGAAACGAACCGCACTGAACCGACTCCTGTAACAAAGGGATGTTCAATTAAAAATTTTATGTTGTGCAAGCCCCTAGAATTTAGCGGGTCTGAAGGACCAAATGGGTTGGTTAAGTGGATTGAGAAAATAGAGTCTGTTGTGAACATCAGCAACTGCCCTGAGGATTACATTGTTAAGTATGCTACCTGCACGTTCACGGACCATGCCTTGACATGGTGGAACACAATAGTGCAAACTCGCGATCAGGCAGCGACAAACCGCATGACCTGGGCAGAACTCAAAGCCCTTGTACTGGAACATTTCTGCCCGAAAAACGAACTGCAGAAGTTAGAAAACGAGTTGTGGAACCTGGAGATGCAGGGGGCAGACCACTTGGGTTATACAAACCGATTTAATGAATTGTCGCGATTGGTGCCATGGTTGGTCACCCCAGAGTCAAAGAGGGTTGAGCGTTATATATGGGGACTAACTCCAGTAGTAAGGAGTATAGTCAACGCTGGGGGACACCAGACGTTTGAGGGTGCGGTGACGCAAGCTGGTATCGTCACATACGATTTCGTGAGGAGTGGGTCACTGAAGGTGGCAGGAGAGTCTGCTGGGGGAAAGCGAGGTACGTATGACAATAGGATCCAGGAGAAGCAACAAAATAAACGTGCTCGGCCCGCTGCCCAGAACTATGCCATGACTAGTTCAGGCGGAAGGCAGGAACCGCAGACAAGGACGTTTCCTAGGTGTGGGAAATGTGGTTACCAGCATGGTGGCGAGTGCAGGGGGGTAGTGTGCCATCGGTGTGGCAGGAATGGGCACTACGCACCGAGTTGTAGGACAAACCTGAACAATCTGAACCGACAACCGCAACCTATCCGTGCGCAGCCATTTAGGACCCAACCAGCCCGACAACAAAACCCTCAAGGAAACCAAATGATGACCACCAGCCGTGCTTGCTTTGAATGCGGCAGCACATATCACTTCAAGAGAAACTGTCCGAAACTGAACCAGGGAGGAAATGGGAGGCAAACCGTGGGTCAGGCATCGTCGTCCAATCCGGCGAGAGGCCGAGCATTTGTGATGGGGGCGAACGAAGCACGCCAGGACCCCAGCGTAGTGACAGGTATTCCTTGTCTCTGATCATTACGCTTCTGTATTATTTGATACGGGCGCCGATAGAAGTTTTGTCTCTGTTAAGTTCCTATCGATAGCAAACCTTCCGATTAGTGAACCCATAGAACCTTATACCGTAAAAGTCGCTAACGGTAAAACCATGATAGTTAATCAGATAGTTCGGAATTGCCCTTTTATTCTGAACGATCAATCCTTCCTGATTGACTTATTACCGGTAGAATTAGGTAGTTTTGACGTGATAGTGGGAATGGATTGGTTATCACGTAACAAAGTCGAAATAAACTGTGAAAAGAAAATCGTCAAGATCCGGGTGTCGGATGACGAAGAGGTGTTAGTGCAAGGAGAGAAGTCGGGCACAATGATACCATTTATATCCCACCTCAAGGTGTTAAAATATATACGCCAGGGATGCGTGGCGTATCTAGCGAGCTTGACGGCCACAAATTCTGAGGAAAGACGGGTGGATGATATCCCGGTGGTACGTGAATTTCCACAAGTTTTCCCAGAAGAACTTCCTGGATTACCACCAACCCGACAGGTCGAATTCAGAATCGATTTAATACCTCAAGCTGGCCCTGTTGCTAAAGCACCCTACCGACTTGCACCGTCCGAGATGCAAGAATTATCCAATCAGTTGCAAGAATTGTTGGATAAAGGATTCATACGTCCTAGTCATTCCCCGTGGGGTGCACCTGTATTATTTGTGAAAAAGAAGGACGGGAGCCTTAGAATGTGCATTGATTACAGGGAGCTGAACAAGTTAACAATCAAAAATAGGTACCCTCTTCCCCGAATTGATGATCTGTTTGACCAGCTGCAAGGTGCGAGCTATTTCTCAAAAATCGATCTTAGATCGGGATACCATCAGGTTAGAATTCAGGAAGAAGATATCCCAAAAACCGCATTCCGGACTCGCTACGACCATTACGAGTTCTTAGTTATGCCTTTCGGGCTAACAAATGCGCCGGCAGTGTTCATGGACCTTATGAATCGAGTCTGTAAACCCTACCTCGACAAATTCGTCATCGTGTTTATTGACGATATTTTGATTTACTCGAAAAGTAAAGAAGAGCACGAGCAACACTTAAGAATTATTTTAGAGCTTTTGAATCAGGAGAAGTTGTATGCAAAATTCTCCAAGTGTAACTTCTGGTTACAAGAAGTGCAATTCCTCGGTCACGTTGTAAACCATCAAGGAATACACGTTGATCTGAGTAAGATTGAAGCAATTAAGAATTGGCAAGCGCCTAAAACGCCAAAGGAAATCCGCCAATTCTTAGGCTTAGCTGGATATTATCGTCGATTCATAGAGAAATTTTCCAGCATCGCCCAACCTTTAACTCTCCTGACTCAAAAGGATCGAAAGTATGAATGGGGAGAAGAGCAGGAGATGGCGTTTCAAACGTTAAAACAAAAATTGTGCCAAGCGCCGATTTTAAGTCTCCCCGATGGAGACGATGGTTTTGTCGCGTATTGTGACGCATCGCGTAGAGGGTTAGGATGCGTGTTGATGCAGAATAATAAGGTTATAGCCTATGCTTCCCGACAGTTAAAAGTACACGAGAAAAATTACACTACTCATGACTTAGAACTGGGAGCGGTTATCTTCGCACTTAAGATCTGGAGACATTATCTCTACGGTACGAAGTGCACCATCTTCACCGATCATAAAAGTTTGCAACACATATTCGATCAGAAAGAACTGAATATGAGGCAACGAAGATGGGTCGAGTTGTTGAGCGATTATGACTGTGACATCCGTTATCACCCCGGCAAGGCTAACATTGTAGCCGATGCCTTGAGTAGGAAAGATCGGGTTAAGCCATTGCGAGTGCGAGCACTGGGGATGATAGTCCAGTCGAACCTTTCGAACCTGATTCGAGTCGCTCAACGTGAGGCGTTGAAAGAGGAACAATTGGAAAATGAGGGACTTTACGGCAATGAGAAAAATTTCGAACAGCGCGTGGACGAAATTCTCTATTTCAAAAATCGGATTTGGATCCCGACCCTCCATGACCTTCGTGAATTAATCATGGACGAAGCGCATAGATCGAAATATTCCATACATCCGGGATCGAATAAGATGTACAAGGATGTGAAGGAGTTCTACTGGTGGCCGGGTATGAAAAAGGATATAGCAACGTATGTCGGTAAGTGTACGACTTGCGCGAGAGTTAAGGCGGAACACCAGAAACCCTCGGGGATGTTACAACAACCGGAAATTCCCGAATGGAAGTGGGAGCAAATCACAATGGATTTTGTGACACATCTCCCTAAGACGTCCCGAGGACATGATGCAATTTGGGTAATCGTGGATCGATTAACCAAATCGGCCCATTTTATCCCAATTAGGAATAATTATAACACTGAGAGACTTGCGCAGATTTATATAAATGAAATTGTGTCTCGTCATGGGATACCCATCTCAATCATCTCCGATCGGAATAGCCATTTCACCTCCAATCTTTGGCAAGCTGTCCAAGAAGCGCTGGGAACGCGTATTGATCTAAGCACAGCTTACCACCCTCAGACCGATGGTTAGTCTGAGAGGACCATCCAAACCCTGGAGGATTTGCTTCGTGCATGCGTACTGGATTTTAAGGGAAATTGGGATCAACATCTCCCACTCGTTGAATTTTCCTATAATAACAGTTACCATAGCAGTATAAAGGCAGCGCCTTACGAAGCGTTGTATGGTCAGAAGTGCCGATCACCACTCTGCTGGACTGAAGTGGGCGACACTCAGGTTATTAGATCAGACCTGGTCCAGGAAACGACCAGCAAAATCCTTGAAATTAGGAACAATCTGAAGGCCGCGCGGGATCGGCAGAAGAGTTATGCCGATACCCGTAGAAAACCATTGTCGTTTGAGAGAGGTGATAAAGTGTATTTGAAGGTATCACCTTGGAAGGGTGTAGTCAGATTTGGAAAGGCGGGGAAGTTAGCCCCGAGATATATTGGACCATTCAATATTAATGCAAAAATCGGTCCCGTAGCATACCGATTAGAACTACCCGACGAACTGAGTGCAGTTCACAATGTGTTTCACGTATCGAACTTGAAAAGATGTCTGGCGGATGAGACATCGGTGTTACCCTTAGAGGGTGTCCAAATAAGTGATAAGCTCAATTTCGTAGAGGAACCCATAGAAATAGTAGACGGGAAAATCAAGCAACTTAGACACAATAAGATTTCGTTGGTCAAAGTTAGATGGATTTCGAAAACGAGGCCCAGAATATACATGGGAACGAAAAGGACGAATTTCGAAAGAAATACCCCTACCTATTTCCTCAAAAGGAAGTAGTCGACGCGTAAAATTTTCGAGGACGAAATTTTTGTTACGGGGGGAGAATGTAACGATTTCGGCCAAATTCAGGTATACCCTAGCCGGTATATACTATTTATGTGTTATTTATTAACGAATATATGAATTATAATGTGTTTATACGAGTATGTATGATTCACATTACGGATTATACTCGATTATACAGTTAATCGTATTGGAAATACGATTAACCAAATAACGGTCATTGAAGCCCGAACGAGTCGATGATACATTATAGACGAGATATATGATACTTAGTGATGTTTACGAAGTATTAAAGCTTCGGGATAAGTGAATTAAAGCACAGAAAAAGAATTTTCGATTTAATGATACGTCGGTACGTTAAACGAAACCTTTAATACCAAACCGAGCAAGAGACGATCGATCAAGCCGAAAAAGATGCGCAATTATTAATAATATGATGTTTTAAGTTAATGAAAGTCATGGTTTAAGTTTTTTAAGTTTTTAAATTGGTTTTAAATAAATTTCATTTTTTAAGCGAAAACGACCGTTTTAACCTTGTTTTAAGCCGAAGTAAACGTTTAACCGAAAAACGAACTGAACCAGATTATCCAAAACATTATCTAGATTACAGAAATCGAAACATGTGGCTAAGAATGGAGAAGTGGGGTCCCACCCCACTCCCCCCTTTACACCGATCGGACCCAAGGGTCCAACCCCATTCTCTCATTTCTTTTTATTTTGCACAAACACATCAAGATCCTCATCTCCTCTCCACTTTAAGATCCCAAAATCCGGAATTCTAGCAAGAAAACCGAGGTAAAAATCGTGTTATTCACGTGTTCATCTTCGTTTCTTGAGTTTGTTTGCAAGAAAATGAGGTTTCAAAGACGAAAACCGATTCTTGCATGATCAAGTGATGTATACGGGTTATACAAGGGATCTTGGTCCAAGAAAGGAGTTAAACGAACCCAAAAACGAATTTTTACGGTTAAATCTTTGTTTTTAAAGCATAACCGAAACCATGAAAGAATGGCTTGATTGTGGGTGTAACTTGCTTGGTGTGGTGTTATTGTGCTTGTAGGTGCTGTATCTAGTTGTTAGCAAAGGCTAGAAAGCGAGATCCTTGCGATTTGAAGCTAGAAACACAAGGTAGTTCGGTTTTTGTACGATGTTTGTGTTTTGGACAGATTGTGATGTGTTTAGATTTAGGTCACGAAATTTCACAGAGATGATCTACACATGAAAATAGGAGATCTGTGAATTTTTGGTAATTTTGGACAAAGAATGAATATTTGGTGAATTTAATGCTCGGTTTTGGCTAAAAATGGTGAAAAATAGTTAAATATCATGAAAAATTCTGGAATATTTCAGATAAGCTTTTTATAACATTTATAAGTCACATAACAAATTTTAGGTCAGTTGGAGAAGTCTAAGTAGGCTTATCGGTTAAACGAATTCTAGGGTTTTCTAGCTCGGTTTTAGTGAAAATGGCATGTAAAAAGGGATTTTGGTTCTGGAAAAATTATAGGGGACTATGGGGATGGCAGGGGTCATCAGGAAATATTTGGGATTTTTCTAAGGTCGTTTGGTATTTACGACATATTTAGTGTTTAAATGGTGTTTAAAAATAGATAAATAAATTTTAAATATAAAATTAATTCTGGAAACATTTTTATAAAATTTCCCACTGTCAAAAAGTGGTTTGTGCAAAATTTCAAGATCCGAGATTAAACGGATAATTATTTGTGCGAAAACACACTTTTAAAGCTTAAAACGCGGTAAACCGGTAAAGTTCGCCTAAGCGAGCTGACTGGTGTATAAAAACCCTAAAATGAACTATTTTCATATAATTGAGTTAAACAAGTAAAAATGAATCATCCAAAAATAATTAGGTTGATTTGAGTAATTTTAACCGATTTAACAGTTTCCGGTACGCTAATGACGGAAACGAGTCCCGCGGCCAATCGGGGCGTCCAAACCGAGCTCTAATTTCACAACTATAATTAAATCATCAATCAACCACTATTTTTGGGTCGTGTGTGACCAAACTCATTTTTGAAACGTAAAAACGGTATAACCGTGCTAGGCACGCAAAACGGGGGAAAACAAACTATAGTAATTTTGACTGTTGAACTCTAATGATATCACAATCTGAGTCCGGAGAAGTGTTTCTGGGTTAACATTGTCCCCAGAACGGGTACAGTACCGGGTTAACAGTGTCCCCAGATGTACCGGTTAACACGGTTAAAGTTATATTCATAGTGATTGTATAGTAACGAATTTAGGGATCGTATTACAGATCCGGATTAGTAGCTGTGTATTGGGTTACTGCTTGCTACGTTAAGGTGAGTTTCACGAGCCCCTTTTTCTGAACTGTTTTTAAATATTTTCCCGGGGCGGAAAGCATGTTATTATTGAAATGTTTAAGTACATACTGAACGCATGGATTTGCGTGGATTTATATATATTTTATCGTACGGGAATCGTACGGAAATGTACTAAGATGGTAATTGTCTGAGTTGCTAACATTGTAAGACCCCGCAACACGAGTGATTAACTGAAAGCCGGTAGAGTGTGAATAGTACTATTGGTCTGACAAACCCAACTGGTCCGGCATGGATTTGCTGATGTTTCCCAGCCAGTTGCACATGTCTATTTTGTTGTTATATATATTTTTGCTATGTAATGTTAGACATAGCGGTTTGGGGCAGGTTCGTGGGTGGAGTATGCCACGGGATTGTTTGTGGTTAGTCAGAGGTTTCACTTGTGGGCTAAGCATAATTACATCGCTAATATATGATTATTATAATGATTTGTCACTGTTGTTTAAATTAGTGAAACTCACCAACTATTCGTAGTTGACCCGTTTTCTTTACATGTTTTCTAGGTACTCCCAAACTGGAATAAGTGCTACATGCTTGATGATGCGTGCTTTTGTGGAAGCTTAGTGATCATTTTGTATTAAATATGTTAATGTACTGTTGGTAAAACCTATGTGTAACGCCTAGACGGTAACTAAACTCGGAACAATGTAATATGATGTGAATTAATGTAGTGGTGTTTTCTTTATAAGCAATGCTGTTGATATCAGACGTGTCTGTTGCATCCCGTTTACGTTTCCGCTGCGGTTACGGGGTGTTACAACAATTACCTCTATGCCCTTTTTCTTTTTGTCCCCACATGACACATGTCAATTATTTATGGTTTCTCACAATTCTCATTTTTGTTACCCTTTGTAGAATAACTTGACCCTATTTTTTTATTATATCCTATTTTATAGGATTTTTACATAAATAAATAATTTGGTGAGAATAATTTTTAATTTAATGAGATGTAATAACCCGTTTAAGGAATATCTGGGTTTGGTAAGACCCATACCCATGAATTCGGGTCAAATGCATGAGAAGCCTCCAGTTAAAAATCACGCAATTCTGTCCAAAAAAAGGGGGGGAGCGACCACATCGCGACACGTAGGATTTTTATGTCTTCGTTTATATATATTATAGATGAAACCTCCCTAAATTTTCTTAAGCTACTAGATTGCTTTATTTGTAAATGAAGGTTTCTCGTGCATTTGATACGAATTCACGGGTATGAATCTCACCAAACTCTGATAGCCCTTAAACAGGTTATAACATCTCAGTATATTAAAAATTAATCTAACCAAATATTTGATATGAAAATTCTTTAAAATAGGGATATACTAAAAATTAATATCCGTTTTTTAAACAAATATATTATTTATAATTAAAAAAATAATTTTATAGCAAAAAAAACGAGTCATGGGTCTCACTAAACTCAGATAGCTTTTAAACCAGACGATAATATCTCATTCATTTGTGAAACCTTTTGATCATCAAATTTAAAGTATATTATTAAATTCTTTACAATAAACAAAATTGAAATCCTAAAAGATATATAGGTATTAGAAACGAATAATATAAAACAATCATAATACAGCGAATAATAATATAAATATAAGAAAAATGATAAATATTTTTAAACAATAAAGTAATAATAAAAGAAACATTGTTGCAAGTTATAAGTAACGAATCGACAACCTCTGTTTCACTCAGATTCTTTGCAACTCTTTTTGTTATATGAATTGAGTTGAAAATCAATGTCAGGTGGAAGTGAAACACCGAATATGAGGCAGAGGTACAACCATGGATGTCACACCCTCAAAATCCACTAACGGAGTTTTACCGTCAGAGGGTGTGAACTGGCAGGATCGGAATCATTAGTTATAATCAAACCAAGGAAAAACGTTTAAATGAAAGTAAGTGCGGAAGCGTAAAACCTTAATTCAAAAGTTGCGTCACGCAGGACGACTTAAAACCAAATGTAACTGTTAAAATTAAGTTTGCAGAATAAAAGTGTTTTCATTAATGCATGCTCCTAAACCGCGCGCCCGCCTCGGCTACCTGAGAATAACATACTAAAAGTGTCAACACAAGGTTGGTGAGTTCACAAGTAAAATAAGATAAATCGTTTAGCGTTTTGCGTAACCTCGTTACGACGTTTAAATGTTGCGTAACCCCGTTACGACGTTTGAGTGTGTAATCACGTTACAGCGTTTAAGTGTGTAACCACGTTACAGCGTTTAAGTGTTTTGCATTACCAGATAGTGTTATGTCAAATTATATATCGATAGGTAGCTAATCTATACAACAAGTATCGCTAAGTGGTTCGCGACCGAAGCTGACTGTTTATCAAGTGCCCGTCACCAGGTCCTCCAGACCATGGTAAGTGTTAGCCAAAATTTACACCCACTCAACCTCCAGTTGAGCTTAGCGTCGGGTGGGGTTTGTCAAACCCAGTAGTACTACCCAAAAGTGACTCGCTATTCCAAATATTAACCGGTCCGATGTGTGGGACTTCAAATGTTATGTATGCCGCTTAGCCTTTACAAGTGATATATAATTTATAACAAAATCTTTCATATGCGTTTATCTCAGAAAATATGTTTATCGGAGTATGTTATCTCCCCCAAGTGAAAAACGTTTGAAAACAGTTTAAGAGTGGGGTAAGTGAACTCACTGTTTGCGAAGAATATCCGATCTAGATCACCGAGTGATGCGCGTCGTAGAAAACTCTCTAGCGTTCTAAAATAACAAAGAGATTTTCTAAGTATCGGATTGTTTAACGAGTCTCTAGACTCGGCACATAATACCTATGCACGTAACATGTTTCGTGTTTCGTTTGTGAATCGTGTGTGACTTAAACAAGTAAAATTGTGATACGATACATGAGTGAGCAATTACTTTCGTGTCACGTACTAATAATGTATATCACTAGCAATTATTCCCGTAAGGGCATTTTGGTCAACAAACAAAGACTAACTAACCATTATTCCCCATAAGGGCAATTTGGTCAATTCATGGCAATCAACTAACAACTATTCCCCGCAAGGGTATTTTGGTCAAAATACAACAATTTTATAAAAACTATCATATTTCATGCATTCCTATACAACTCAGCAGCTAGTTTCGTTATGACAGAATTTCTACTTGAAAGATTGCACTAGCTCACCGATCATAACGTCTCAATTAATTCACCAAAAATCACCACAGAAGCATACATATCTTAGGTTTCCAGAACATATTTCATCTTATTTTTATTCCACATATTTTTCTTATAATGACCAAAACATTACAGCAAACTCATATCAGTCAGATTCATGCGCAACAGAATGTTATTTACAATTCCCGTTAAACGAAAAATCCAATAAATGCAAGACCACTTGGGTTTGGTTCCTAACTCAGTGAGTCAACCTCCAGAAGTGGAACCAACCCAATTGGTCTCGTAGTTCATGAGATATAACATTTACAACATAACCTAACAGCAGGTCTAACAGCTCAGCTTTGCATCACGTTTTTGTAAAATCATAAAAGTATACTTCCACTTATCCAAAAATTACGAATTTATACTTCACAGAAACTAGACTCAACCTAGTTTACTGCAGTACCCACAATCTCAATCAATTTTCACGTTTACAGTTCGTTACAGTCAGTTAAACATCGTATATACGTTCTGTCCAGAATCTGTTCACATCAAAACTCATCATAATAACAATCTATGAACTATCATGCATCCATATAACCCTCTAGACACTATAACTACTATCCATGCATATCAATCACACCATACATACAAGATTAGGGTTTTATTTGAACTCACAATCAAGGACACAACAATTAACATGCAATACTATCAAACTAGTTATCAATCATCATCAATTAAATCAAGAATCACATGAATATCATAATACCAAGAAATCAGCCATAAAGGTTTACAATTAACCCAATAAAACTAACAATTAAACATAGAGGATACATAGAATAGTTGTGTATACCTTCCTAGCACCTTAATCTTCAATCAAACTTGAAAGATCTTGATTGTGTGTGTGTGTATATTAATCGATCTCAAGGAAATAAAGGGAGGGGATGGCTGCCAATTTTTGTAGGGGAATAGGTAGGAGGTTAGGGTTTAGGTTTACCATGTATTTATAAAGGAATATGTTACACTTTGGCCCCTCAACTCCTAAGTATTACTTTTTCTAGAACCTTCTATCATAACTTGCACATTAAGTTAACATTAAGTATTACTTTTTCTAGAACATTCTATCATAACTTGCACATTAAATTAACATGACAATAATATTATCACATAACACATAATCCTAACACATAATTATCACATAATTAGTGTTTTAGTGTTTTTCGTTTATTCATCAATCGTTTGCGTTTCGGTGCAAATCCCGAAAGACTACTACACATGTAGTAAGTGTTAAGCGTCATTTAAACCCTAGTTTAAATGTAATGAGGTTTGCGTTTAGATTCAATAATCTAAAGTTTGAATTGACGGAGTTGCGTTAACGGAGTTAACCTGAAATTGACGATTGTCACAATGGATATGCTTCAAGTGGCGATGATCTTGAAGACGATGCGAGTTCGGTTCTAGTGGTTCAATCCCCTGTTTTAACGACAACATGGAACGAGGTTTTTGAGAATGCTGCCTGGATTGTTTGCGCCGTGTATTTAGGTGATTGCCAATCAAATTTGGTTTACATCTTGTTTCATGATGATAGAATAAGAAGGTATAGATGTTATGCATAGATTGGTAACAACATATTGTACTTACCGGTGTTAGTGTTAATCGTGTCAGGTTGAATTGTTTAACCCGAGCCAAACCCATGTCTTATTTGTGTCAAACACAAAGGCTTAAAATCATGCAACCTGATGATGACACGTTTAGAGCATTTATTTAAACGTGTCAAACGGGTTGACTGGTGTCACCCAGTTGTAATCGTGAGTTGGTCCGTGGGTTGTTCGGGTGGTAATTTCTGATGAGCACCTGCTAACACGCCACTGAACTTAGTTAAATAGTTGTAGATTTAGGTTTAATAGGTTCTGTGTCATACACAGATCGACACGTTTAAGCGTGTCTAAACAAATTATACCTATTCATATATATTTTTAAACTTTTTTAAAAAATATACATATTTATATTACTAAAACCCTAGCCGTTTCTTTTATTTAGTTAGTCTTATACTCCACTACTTCCTTGCTTTATGCTTCTATGATTCTACACACCTATTGCTTCTTTTATGGACGTGTTGTGTCACTAAATAGGTGATGTATCGTGTTAAACTGGTAGTATCATGTAACATATATGTTTATAAACAGGCTCTTTTTCGTGTTTGAAGAATATGATACGATTGTTGGGTCAATTGTTGTTTGGCCCAAGTGTAAGGCCCAACCCAAGAATTAGGGTAATATTATATTTGGTAATGTCTTAGCTAACAAGTTAGGGTTAGTCTATATAAACCGGGTAATGGTTAGACATTAGAGAGAAGAGTTTGGTGTAACTGAGTTAGGGTTCATCAAGAGTCAAACCGAGTTAGGGTTTGAGGGTTTGTAATCAGTTTTTAGAGTGATATTTTCTGATTAATATAAACGAGAGTTATTCGTTTAGTTTGTGTGTTGATTATCGATACGGGACTTGAACGATTAGTTTATCATGTCGTGTTCACGTTTAGCACCAGTGTTAATCGTGTTGTGCCGTGTCTGACCCGATTAACATGTTTAGACCTTTTTGCCGGCTCTAGGTTGTAAAAGATACGGGTTGAACAATTCATAAACGGGTTAGTGTATCGACCAGTTTGGTTAAACATATCAACTGGAACACGGTCGGTTTAAATGGGTTTGATATGCCAGCTAAAAACTTGATTATTTTCAAGTCGTGCTCGGGTATTATTATACCGTACCTGGTGTATTATTAAAGATGATTAAAAGGAGAACCTTTACATACCATCTTATAAAGTTTGATATGCATCACATTCAAAATATAACTACAAATGCATGATTATATCTATATGGTTCACATTTCACAACATAAACATATATAGTTTTATGATACTTTTGCAGATTGCATATGCATGTTGGGCTACTTGGGGTTATTTTGAATATTGTTTATTTCTTGTATACGGGCGTGTTAGCATTGGATGTCCGAAAATCAAGTCAAAACTGGGAGATATCGACAACGTTTGGTTTGACATTTATCACCATCCTCGGACTTTTGTCTTTTTGTCTGTAAGACAAACAACCTTCATAGCTTTTCTTAAATGTCAAAAGTTCTAGTTTGTGTTTTAATTTGTTATAACATTTTGGTTGCAGACTCTGTTTTGCTTTATGGCCGATTTGGAGTTTCTTTACTCTTCCTCTCGTGGTACGTTAACTTGATCGACCGATGGAAGCTTTTTTTTTTTTTTCTTTTGTGTTATATTTATTGAGCATGTTGTTTCATAAATGATAAAACAGATATGTACTGACCAGATTTCTATTTGTCACAGTTCACATTGTTAATGGCTTCAATAGTGATATTTTCTAATTTGGTCATCAGGCAGCAATCATCATCAGATATTCTCCGTTTAGACTAAAATCCTTTGTTCAAATATGAGTTGACCCTTTTATATTCTTTTATATATGTCTTTCTGCTTGTTATAAGTTATCTAGCATGCTAGTTTTCTTATAGATGAAGACACATTGATTGATATATGAGTATATATATTTCTTACTTATGTTATGCATATTTTCTCAATTGGTAACTTCTAACATTGGATGGGAATTGTTTGCCTCTTGTTCTTTAACCTTTTAGCAGGTCAGATCGGATTTTTTTATCGCATAGGTTCTTGTTGTTGAGCTAGAATGGATTATATAAGACTAGGTTATTAACCCGTGTACGACACGGGTGGAAATATTGATATTTTCGAACAAACACATATCATTTGAAATGACAACATAAGTTGTTATATGTTATTCGGGACAACAACATACTTAAAGTTGTAAATGATAATGGTATGGAAATAAATGATTGTGAAACACAAAGATAAACCCAAATAACATTCAAATTACAATATTTGAAAACATAATCAAAGGTTAAAAATATAAAATTTATAAGCTACAAAAAAGATATCCTTATAAACCATATTTATTCTTTATTTATAACTTTGTCTTCCTTGTTTAATATAAGAATTTTAACACCACTCTTCGCTCTTGATAAATTTACATAGAGTTGTCTATGTGTAAACATCGGGTCTTTGAGATATATGTCAACTCTTGCTAGAGATTGACCTTGACTTTTATTAATATTCATTGCAAAACAAACTATAGCTGGAAAAAACTACATTCTCTTCAATTTAAACGAAAGTTTCTTATCTGAAGGTGTTAGACCACAACGAATTATATAAGTGCGATAACCAGTATTAGCACCTGAAATAACTTTTACTTCAACAAAACGCCTACCCAAATTAATTACTCGCAATTTAGTTTCAATACACAAACCGTTATTCTGATCCATATTGCTTAGTAATATTATTGGCACACTGACTTTTAGAACCAATTTATGAGTCAAAATAATTTCGGTCTTTTTGATTTTATTTAGCATAATGTGTTTATGAAAGTTTTAGTTCAAATTAAAATATAAAAAAAAACAACTGGTATGATCTTACTTAAAAACCAAAAAACTGTTTTTGTTTATATAGACCACAACTAAATTTGTGAATTTTGTTGCTGAGTATGGAAAACAATATATATTGAGTAAACCAAATATAAGTAAAAAAATAATGGAGAAAATATCTTTCGTCTCTAATTAACAAAAACTAATTTATATACACATCTTAATTAAAACACATATTTTAATTGGTTTTTAAGAAAATAAAATAATATTGGATAACTGAAAATTATGTTTCGTATCATTTCTAAAAAAGAAAATAGAAAAAAGAAATGTGTAAACATACAAAACTTTGTTTATCAAAAAGGTATAATGTAATTAATAATAAATATATTAAAAATCGTTTATAATTTTCTGTTACAAGTGCCTAATTTTTTGTTAATAACATATTAATTTTTATTTACTATATTTTAGTTAATAAAAAATTATATTAATACAATATAGTGTATTAACACGTTTAAAATAAAACGTTACTGTTAAAAATGCTAATAAGTAGTTCTCTCGGCGTTGAAGCTGCATGTTTAAAAAATTCATTCTTAAAAAACATTTAAAGGGTAACTAAAAAAATATTAAAATGACTAACCGTTTGAATAACTCCTCTTATTGGAAGACGTTGATCGACCCCAAAAATTCTGTTTCCTTTAATTTTGAACAAATCTATAATATAATATAATATGGTTAGCATATGAAAATGATGAACAACATAAATATAAAAATAGAATTTTATAGAGCATGATGTTTTAATTTTGCTGACTTAATGATAGATTTTACTACATAAATAAGAAAAATTAAAAAACTGGGAAACCAAAATACTATTAACTTTAGTGACATTTGTAGGTTATTTATATTTGGTGTTCATAAAGATATTAAAGACATGGAAATTAAAAATATTACATAGGAAACAACAATAACACAACTTACTCCACTAGATATGTAGACTATCGGCTAACTTGAATCGACTTAAATGATCAGAAATTCATTTATGTAAAAGTATCTAACCCACCAATATATTTCTAGATTAGTAGCCCATGTTAGACATGGGTTGAAAACATATAACAACCATAAAATTTCATAACTAACATTTTAAACCAACACAAATATTCAACATAAGTTTGTAACCAAAATATTAAGCATTTAACTTGTGTACATAAAAAGTTAATACTTACACAAACTTACTATACACCTAAATTAAAAAAACCAAACGAAGAAATGAAGATGTTATAATCATATTAGCCCACCATCAACTTTTTCGACATTTCACAAAAAAATAAAAAATAAAAAAAAATCATTTTGCTTCACAATCTAAAACAAAATAAACCATAACAGCCTGATTAAATATACAATTAAAGTCTTAAGGTATTATGAGTTTCATTTCAACATTAATAAAAAAATAAATAAATAAATAAATAAAGGTATATTTTATTATAAATTATTTTGTAATTAAACTTTTTTTTATTTCGATTCAAAGACTTTTTAGTTAAATGTATTACGTTAAATCGAAGCAATAAAGTTTTATTCTTCTAATTTCACTAATTAGTTATAATTAAAATAATATTTAAATAATTAAAATTAAAACGGTTAATTTTAATTTTATTACATAGAGGTTATTCCCTAATTAAAATTTAATTAAAGTGACTGCAATCTGCAGTAAATTATGTTTCAAACTCTTTAACATCATTACTTTATTTAAAATCAATTTCATTATATAATTTTTTTTTTCAATTGTATACATTAATCTTGACATTTATGCGTAATTAAAAATTGGTTAAATATAAAAGATGGAAAGTTTGATGACATTGAATAATATTAAAAACTACAAAAGATTGCTGTAAAAGTCGTCAATTTCGGTTTTGTAAAAACAAAAATAAATAAATTAAATATTATTATAAATAACTTTCCATTTTTCTTGAAAATTCAATAACTAAACAATATCCTATTAATTTTGTTAATTATCACAAAATTATTGTCAACACTTTAGCATCATTACCTTATTTGACAATTAATTCATTAGATAATTCATTTTTCAATTTTATACATTAATCTTGACATTTATGCCTAATTAAAAATTGGTCAAATATAAAATATGTAAAATTTTTATTTTCTATTTAGTTTATTAGTTTATTTTTTAATTTGGTCGGAATAATTTAGGCGAATCGGTAATTCTTGACATTTATGCCTAATTATAAATTGGTCAAATATAAAAGATGTAAAGTTTATTGAGATCGAAGAATATTAAAACTAAAAAAGAGTGATCAAATTCGGTTCTTAAAAACAAAAATAAATTAATGTATAAATGATTGGAATGTATCAGTAAAATTAAAGATGATGAATATTTTAAAATAAATAAGCAATTACAGTAAATATCTAAGATTTTTTAAATATAAATTTGAAATAAGTAATACACCACATATTAAATTGGTTAAATAAATTAATGACTTTTTAATACAAAACTTATTAACTTTCGAGTTAATCAAAAGCAAATTATTTAAAATTTCCAACTACATTAAATTTGTCATTTATGCTAATTAAAATTTGGTCAAATATAAAAGATGGAAAGTTTGTTGAGGTTGAATACTACTAAAAACTACAAAAGAAATTGTTGCAATAGTAGTCAGCTTTGAATTTTAAAAACATAAATAAATAATTGTAAATATTATTATAAAAAACGTTCTATTTTTTTGAAAGTTCAATAACTAATTGTTAAAACTTTCAAGATAATATTCAAAAATTTTTAACACAGAAAATAAAGATTGTTGTTCATATAAAAATGAATTAATTTACATGAATTGTCTAAGCTACATAAAATAAAAAAATGATAGAAAATTAACAACTAAAATACATTCGTAATGATCAAAACAAACATAATCAACCTAATCTCCATCAAATACTTTTTCCATGCAATTAGCCAATCTACCAAGTTGGGCGGCCATAAATTGAAATTACTAAAAATAAATTAATATTAGATACACTGAACTATTAAAAAAATTAGTAAGAATTATTAATGGATGTAATCGGAATAATTATCATAATAATTTCGATAAGGATACAAATCAACAATATTTTCGCATATCTCAAAACCTTGAACATGTCTATTGAATCTTGGAATGACCTTGTGAAACTTTGGTGACCTAGTCCTACCATGGCTAGAGTTAGTCTCCAAATGGTCCTTAAACTGTAAATATGAATAGAGGGAGCTCTCAACATATAAAAATAAAACTGTAAATATGAATTTCAAGAAATCTTACATCAATCAGAACACGCATTTGGTGGCTAGGTCCTACCATGGCTCGAGCTAGTCTCTCTCGTCAAACTTCCTGATCTGACCTACCTAAGTAGCAGCAAGATGTGTGCAACATATAAGATGAACTGCAAATAATACCAACAATTCAAATAATTAAGTTTCATTCAAGGTACACCAATAATAAGAACAAAAGAAATATATTTAAGTAGAACTTGTTTTGGACAAAAATCTGCTAAGGATCAAGTATCCAAATCTGTTAAGTGATGTAAGGTGCTAACTTGATAATAACATGTGTGTAATCGAAATATTAGTGAACACAAAGGTTTGATCACGAGGGTAAAAGCCCTTAATCAAGATAGTCTTACTTCGGTCAAAACTTATCAAGGCAATCCTTGGTAAAATAACTTCAGTCAAGGATTAATAAGATAATCTTTGGTCGAATTATTTTAGTCAATGATTAACAAGGTAACCTTTGGTCGATGAGTATATGATTATCGTGATCTCCGGCACAAAAAACCCCCGGACGGTGAAAACTATCACCTCGATTATATTGATAATAAAAGGTGGTTACAAGTGTTGTGGAGATATGATCAAAGATTACAAAGAATATCTAAGTGTGTGTGTGTGTGTATGAACTGTTAGAGAGAGTTCTTGGTAGAGTATTGTCAAATGTCTGCAGCTAATGGGTGTGTGATCACCTAATTGAGATCATAATCTCAATATAAATAAAAATAAAGGCTAACTAACTCATATTTTTATGGCACTACTCCCACTAGCTTAGTCTTCACTATTGACCACCTGCTGGAGGTGCCTTGTAGCATAATATTAGGTAGACCACGTCCTTGAGCCGTTACACATGATAAATATCAGCCTTCATATAAGAAACAACCGTTAACAACACCAAATACCGAGGATCCATGATCCTGACATAGCTCTGGAACTCTTCAGAAGGATAATTGATCTAGACATGTCTTCAAGAATAACATATCCTCAGCACTCAATTATTTGTGACTCAACAAGAAGTCCTATAAATCCGCCACTTCTCCCACTAAACGTGTTACAGCCATTTGACCACGTGTTTGACAAGTTCAATAACGAGATATCCGGTGCAATAAGTCTTGGAGCCGTTATACTTATTAAATGACAACCTACCCACAAGAAACAATTGTTAATAATACCAAGTATTGAGGACCACTGATCCTGACAGGGTCTGTCTAAGGATAACTGATCCAAGAACATATGTCAGGATAACGTATCCACAGTGTCAAATTTCCGTGCCCTAACAATTGCCCCCAAAATGGCGGTTGTGATAAGATCACAGCTGTCATTTTGCCTTTGAATTCAAACTTCCTGCAAAAACTGATGAGATTTGACAAGCTAGATATAATTATTATATATCAATAGAGTTTCCATGGGAACTTCCCTTCAAGCTATATATCCGAAACCTCTAATTCTTCCTGCAAATCATGAATAGCTAGTTATACTTGTTTAACCCGGGTAGATGGTCCATCTTTCGAATGGTGAAATCTGGGTTAAGATTTTTGGTAATTGCAAGTAAGTTTAATAAATAGTATCTTTTAACTATCTGTTGATTGTCTGTTATTTTGAAAGTTTGTCTGATATAGCTTTAGACTGTTGAAAGTTTTGAAAAATATTCTTTAGTAAAAAGTTTTTAGGATAAAATATCCTTGCAAAAATCAACCAGGATCTTAAATCCTTATAAAAATAGATTGAGAATAATGAATCCTTATATCTATAAAGATATAAACTGAAATCAAATAAGTGTAAACCGATAAACTGAAATCATACCGTAAGGTCTAATTCGACCTAGGTTACCATCAGTAATGATCCTTCTGTGATCCTGGTAGAAGCAATTTAAGGATTTTGAATCCATAAGTCTTGATCTTCATAATGAACTTAGAAACTCTGTTGCAAACAACTTATAATGTTAACTGGGATTAAACCCAACAAGCTAGGGACAAGCCCAAATAATAAACTGGGGACAAGCCCGTGCAACTGGGGACAAACCCATGTAATCTGGGGACAAGCCCGTGTAATCTGGGGACAAGCCCGTGCAACTGGTGTTAAACTGGCGACATGGCCCTTGAGAAGAGGTGAAAACCCCTTAAACCTTAGGATTAAACTGGCGACAAGGCCCTTGAGAAGAGGTGAAAACCCCTTAAACCTTAGGATTAAACTGGCAACAAGGCCCTTGAGAAGAGGTGAAAACCCCTTAAACCTTAGGAAATGGTACGTCTACCATTATTCGTAGGATCCTCCATATAGCCGGAGACAACGAAATTTCCAGCCACTAAGCGTGTACTGGTCCCGCTGCCCCGAACTATACGTCGGATAGCGTGCGCAACTGACGATCGTGAGAAAGGTGAAAACATTTAAACCTTAGGGGATATGACCATCGGGGGTCATACCCAATCGTGGGCAAGGCCAAGGGAAATAGTAAAGTACCTTATATGTAAAGGAGAGGTGGCCAACCTCTTAGACATTGAACCTCTTATTGAAATCTGCATTGTTACTTAAAAACTTGGAAAAGATAAATATTAAGAATATATTATCCTTAGAATAACAAGAATATAAAATGGATAAGTAATCAGATAGATATTACCGATTTTAGGATCCTTGATCCTTTAAGGATAATATATCCTCTCAGGATACTGGATCCTAATTAGAAAAAAGTACTTCTTTAGGTGGATAGCATTCCATGCTATTGGTAGTCTATTGCCTTCCATTGTGAGCAAATGATATGCCCCTTTCCTGCTTCCGACTCAATCTGATAAGGTCCTTCCCATTTGGGTGCTAGCTTCCCATCGGCCGGATTTGTCGTGTTTTGGAAGGCTTTCCTTAACACTAGAACTCCTTCTTGAAATCTTCTGATTCTGATATTTTTGTTGTATGCCCCAGCTACCCTTTGTTGATAAGCTGCTATTCTGATCTTTGCTAGGTCTCTGAGTTCTTCTATAGTATCCAAGTCTTCAAGAAGGATTTCCTCATTGGCTTGAGGATCACAGATGCTCTTTCTCGCCGTAGGAACCACCATTTCTGTGGAAATTACTGCTTCGGATCCAAACACCAATGAAAAGGGTGTTTGACCTGTTGCATTCTTTGGGGTTGTCCTGTATGCCCAAAGAACATAAGGAAGTTCTTCATCCCATTTTCCCTTCTTGGATCCTAGCTTCTTCTTTAGATTGTTGATGATGATCTTGTTGCTAGACTCTGCTTGACCATTGGCTTGAGGATGAACCGGAGTGGAAGTAATCATTTTGATGCCCTAACTGTCACAAAAGTTAGTGGTTCTATTCCCGATAAACTGGGAACCATTGTCACAAACAATTTCAGCAGGAATACCAATCTAGTTATAATATTTCGTTTAATAAAAGATATTACTTCCCTTTCTCGGACTTGTACAAATGCTTCTGCCTCAATCCATTTGGAGAAGTAGTCAGTCATAGCAAGCATAAAGACTTTTCCACCGGGTGCTTTTGGTAGCTTGCCCACAATATCCATACCCCATTTCATGAAAGGCCATGAGGAGGATATAGGATATAAAGGCTCCGCTGGCTGATGAAGGATGTTTGCATGTCTTTGAAAAGCATCACATTTCCTTGAATACTCCACTGCATCCTTCTTCATTGTTGGCCAGAAGTATCCAGTTCTAAGTATTCTAGAAAATAATGCTCTTCCACCTGTGTAATTGCCGCAATCTCCTTCATGAAAATCCTTGAGTACTTCTTGGATCTCAGGATTCTCGATGCACCTCAAGTATGGACCTGCAAGAGATTTTCTATATAGTACATCATCTAATAAAATATATTGCGATACCTTGAGTCTGAAGGATCTTGGATTCTCCGTAGCTGGGATCTCTCCAGTCTGAATGTATTTTTTGATCGGAAGGATCCAGGATCCTTGATAATCCGAGGATAATGGTTCCCAAAGTACAATTTGCTTATCACTTGTTATTTCCCCAACTTCTTGCTCTCATATTGCTGGCGATAGTATGTGAATAATTGGGATCTTCGTATTTTCTGGCATTTTTAGGGATGAGGCTAAATTTGCTAAGGCGTCTGCCCCAACATTTTCCTCTCTTGGTACCTGTACTATACTAAACACTTCGAAGGATTTTGCTAATTCCTTCACAATTTCTAAATATTTGATCATATTTTCACCTTTTTCGATATAAGAACCGTTAAAGTGGTTAGTAATGAGTAGTGAATCCATATAAACTTGAAGATACCTGATCCTCATACTTTTGGCTAAATGTAAACCTGCTATGAGTGCTTCATATTCTGCTTCATTGTTGGTAGCTTGGAATGCACATGCAATGGACTGGGGTATTATGTCCCCCTGTGGCGATTTCAGTAGGATCCCCAATCCTGTGCCTCTTACATTGGAAGAACCATCAGTGAAGAGTATCCAAGGATCCTTGATCTTCTCTAGTTGCTGGACCTCCAAGTCAGCTTCTTTTTATAGATCACTAGTGAAATCAGCCACAAAGTCCGCTAGTGCTTGAGACTTGATTGTTGTTCTTGGCTCATATTGGATATCATATGCACTTAATTTTACAGCTCACTTGGCCATTCTACCTGATAACTCTGGTTTTCTAAGAACATTCTTCACAGGATAATTAGTTCTTAAAATAATAGGATGAGTTTCAAAATAATGTCTTAATTTAGTAGAAGCCATAATAAGTGCAAGAATTAATTTTTTAAATGAGAATACCTGGCTTCCGCATCTAGAAGACTTTTACTTACATAGTAAACGGGATGCTGTTCACCTTCATGATCCTTCACAAAGACGGCACTTACTGCGTTATCTGAGACGACTAAATACAGGTATAAGGATTCTCCATCCACAGGTTTCATTAGGGCTAGAGCTGAGGATAAGTAATCCTTCAAGGCTGTAAGCGCAGCCTCATGCCTTTCCGTCCATTCAAACTTTTTATTCTTCCTAAGAATGTCGTAGAAGTCATTGCACTTCTCGGAGGATCTTGAGATGAATCTATTGAGGGCAGCTATTCTTCCTGTGAGCCTTTGGACATCCTTTGTATTTGTAGGAGATTTCAAATTGAGGATGGCTTCAATCTTCTTGGGGCTTGCTTCAATTCCTCTCTTTGTCACCATATATCCCAGAAATTTTCCAGCCTTAACACCAAAGTGGCATTTTGACGGATTCAATTTCATGTTATATTGGTCGAGGATGTTGAATGCTTCCTCGAGGTCTCTAAGGTGATCCTCAGCTTTTTTTGATTTTACCACCATATCATCTATGTAGACCTCCATGTCTTACCCAACTGATCCTTGAACATCATGTTGACTAATATTTGGTATGTTGCCCCTGCATTTCTTAGTCCAAACGGCATAGCAGTATAACAGTATATGCCGGTAGGAGTCATGAATGCTGTATCCTCTTGATCAGATGGTTCCATCTGAATTTGTTGAAATCCAGAGGAAGCATCCATAAAGGTAAGCATTTCATGTCCTGCCGTTGCATCCACCATGGAATCTATATGTGGTAATGGGAAAGGATCCTTGGGGCATGCCTTGTTTAAATCAGTAAAATCGACACACACCCTCCACTTTCCATTCTTTTTTGAAACAACGACCACATTAGCTAGCCATCGAGGATATTGAACCTCTCTGATCATACTGGCCTTAAGAAGTTTTTCAACTTCTTCTTGTATGATCTTATTAATTTCCTTCGCTTCTGATGGACGAGTTTAACAGATAAATCAAGGCCGAGTTTATGAGTGATTACCTCTTTTGAAATACCTGTCATGTCTGAGTGCTTGAAGGCAAAAGTAGATCTCCTTCGCCCTAAGAAGGATATTATATCCTCTTCAATCTTACTGGGGATACTGGATCCTAAGAACACCTTTATTTCTGGATCCTCGGGGTCCTTTGATACTTCTTTAAGGTCTTTCTCCCGAGCTTCCAGCACGTCCCTAGGATGTTGCTGTAGTTGCTATGCTATGGCTGGCTTGGCTGTTGGCTTCATTGATGATGAATAATAGTTCTTGGCCTCCGCTTGGTCACCCACTATCTTTACAACTCCCCAAGGAGTAGGTAGCTTGATGCACTGGTGATAAGTTGAGGCTACAACCTTCATTCCATGGAGCCAAGGCCTTCCTAAAATAACATTGCAACAAGAAAGGTTATCTATAACACAAAATTTTTGGTATGAATTTAACCCTTAGATATAAATTGGGAGGTTGATGTCCCCCAGAGTCTTCTTGGTTTCACCAATGAAACCAACCAACACCGAAGTTCTAGGAATGATTTCTGAATCCGGGATGTTCATTTTCTTAAGGACATCATGTTGGATAATGTTGACCGAGCTGCCGCCGTCTACTAGGATCCTGCGTACATAATGGTTAAAGATAAACAAAGTAATAATCAAATCGTCGTGATGAGGATCCTGTATGTTCATTTTGTCTTCCTCATCGAAGAAGATTCTCTTGTCTGTTGTTAGGGTGGTTGACACTATTGGTTGATCTCCGTTATCCATCTTTATCTCTTTAGCGAGTCTTTTTGCTGCAGAGAAAGAAGTCCCACATATGTCTGAACCTCCTAAGATGAAATTGACCGTTCGCACATCCAGCTTGTCTTGGTGAGGATCCTGGATCCTTGAATTGAAGAAGATTCTCTGATCAGTCACTCAAGTAGTGGGGATCAGCGGTCTTCTCTCGTCGTCCAGTTCAAATTCTACTACAGGATCTTCTTTTATGGCACAAGAATCTTGAAATAATTCGTAGTCTCTGGAGACAAAGTTGATCACATGAGCATCTGGCGGTGGCAGTGTTGCTTTCTGTGGAAGGTCTTCAGAATCTTGGATCTTGGATTTCTTCCTTCCCAAGAGTTCTTTAAAGTGACCCTTGCTCAGGAGGTAACCAATTTCCTTCCTTAAGCCGATGCATTCATCTGTTGCGTGGCCAAAATCTTCATGGAAAGCGCACCACTTAGACTTGTCCTTGAAGCCGACAACCTTCTCATTTTTTCGGGGCCACCTTGCTTTTTCTCCCAGATCCTTCATGGCGCAGATCAAGCCATGAGTATCCATAGAGAAACAATAATCGGAGATGCAAGGATAGTCTTCATCGTTATCTCCTTCTTCAACTGCCCGCACGTTGTGATTATTGGGCTTGGAGTATGGCTTTGAATTGTTGTTCCTTTCTAGGATCCTTTGTTCTTCTCGGGAGTTTCTTGTTTCGTTTGTCCTCCAAGACGATCCTGGATCCTTTTATCTTCTTCTAATCGGATGTATCTTAATGCCCTGTTTCTGACTTCATCTAATGTCCTGCATGGAGTCATCACTAAATCATCATAAAAGGGGGAGCTTTTCTGAATTCCCATCTTGAATGCTTCAACAGCAGTAGTCATGTCAAGATTTGGGATTTCTAGAGCTTCCTTGCCAAATCTGGTGACGAAATCCCTAAGGGATTCATCACTAGGTTGGACAACACGATATAAATCACTGGTTAACCTCTCAAATTTCCGACTACAGGAAAATTGAGTGTTAAACAAGTTAACTAAGTGAGAGAAAGAAGTAATTGAAAAGGGAGGAAGACTTAGCGGCCATTTCAGAGGGGCTCCCGTTAGGGTGGATCCAAAGCCCTTGCATAGGCAAGCTTCTTTGAGTCTCTCCGGAATAGGATTGATCTCCATCCTTTCCCTATACTGTGCTACATGTTCTTCAGGATCAGTGGTCCTGTCATAAGTCTTCATATTCGGAGTCTGGAACTGCTTCGGGATTTCAGCATCATAGATAGGCAGAGCGAATCTGGATACTCTGTGGCTTCCCTCAGGTATCTCAGGAATTGGTCTTATGACCCCGGGAACACTGGATATCATATCCTTGAGCTTCTGCAGCTCCTTGGCCATAGCTCGGTTGATACCTGCATCCTGCATGGAACCACGGTTAGCATCTAAGGATAAAGGATCGTACAAGTTACCTCTTTGCTGAGTGAAGGTTGGCATCTCGGATGAGTAGATGGGATATGAGGAGTCTGCGATAAGAGTTGGTCCTCCAGAGGCTATAGTCTGCATGGGGATTATGTCTCCTTCATGGACTTCGGAGGATCGTTGATGTTGGACGGAGGATCGTTGATGTTGGACGCCTGAGGATCCTTGATTCGGAAAGAAGGATCCTTGATTCGGGATGAAGGATCTTTGATGTTGGGTACCATAGGATCCTTGTGGAAGGATGACTGATCCTTGCCGATAATATAAGGATCCTTGATTCTGCTGACCCATGGACCCCTGTTGAAGGATAGATGATCCTGGCTGAAATAGCGAGGATCCTTGAGTCTGTTGACCCATGGACCCCTGTTGAAGGATAGATGATCCATGAGAGAACTGAGCCATGGATTCTGGACTGGTGAAATCTAGCATCCTTGGCATCAGGTGGGTGAGATCCTCTACTGGCCTCTTGTTCTTCTTGAGATCCTCTATCTCACGTAGGATCCTCTGATTAGTCTTGTTCTGCTGCTCCATGTATGCTTTAACCTGCGAAAACATAGATGAAACATCACTGTTAGTATTAACCACCGGGGCAGCAGCAAAATTTTTCAAGCTCCGGAAAACCGGTAGTTGCTTTTAGCTCCCAGCAGCAGCAGGCCGTTGCGTTCATTGGCGGAGGAATCGGTGGCAAAGTCCTTGATGAGAGAGGAATCGTAGCCGGCATGGTTGATGAAGCAGAGGTTGATTGAGAGACCATTGTTAGTGATATGGGTATGAAGAAGTTGAGAATGATAAGGATAATATGGATTATAGCACCAATTGTCCCACGGATGGCGCCAAATTGTTTTGGACAAAAATCTGCTAAGGATCGAGTATCCAAATCTGTTAAGTGAGGTAAGGTGCTAACTTGATAATAACAAGTGTGTAATCGAAATATTAGTGAACACAAGGTTTGATCACGAGGGAAAAAAGCCTTTAATCAAGATAGTCTTACTTCGGTCAAAACTTATCAAGGAAATCCTTGGTAAAATAACTTCAGTCAAGGATTAATAAGATAATCTTTGGTCGAATTATTTTAGTCAATGATCAACAAGGTAACCTTTGGTCGATGAGTATATGATTATCGTGATCTCCGGCACAAAAAACCCCGGACGGTGAAAACTATCACCGTCGATTATATTGATAATAAAAGGTGGTTACAAGTGTTGTGGAGAAATGATAAAAGATTACAAAGAATATCTAAGTGTGTGTGTGTGTATGAACTGTTAGAGAGAGTTCTTGGCAAAGTATTGTCAAATGTCTGCAGCTAATGGGTGTGTGATCACCTAATTGAGATCATAATCTCAATATAAATAAAAATAAAGGCTAACTAACTCCTATTTTTATGGCACTACTCCCAGTAGCTTAGTCTTCACTATTAACCACGTGCTGGAGGTGCCTTGTAGCATAATATTAGGTAGACCACGTCCTTGAGCCGTTACACTTGATAAATATCAGCCTTGATATAAGAAACAACCGTTAAAGCACCAAATACCGAGGATCCATGATCCTGACATAGCTCTGGAACTCTTCAGAAGGATAATTGATCTAGACATGTCTTCAAGAATAACATATCCTCAGCACTCAGTTATTTGTGACTCAACAAGAAGTCCTATAAATCCGCCACTTCTCCCACTAAACGTGTTACAGCCATTTGACCACGTGTTTGACAAGTTCAATAGCGAGATATCCGGTGCAATAAGTCTTGGAGCCGTTATACTTATTAAATAACAACCTACCCACAAGAAACAATTGTTAATAATACCAAGTATTGAGGACCACTGATCCTGACAGGATCTGTCTAAGGATAACTGATCCAAGAACATATGTCAGGATAACGTATCCACAGTGTCAAATTTCCGTGCCCTAACAGAACTGACAATACAGAAATTTTAACTTGAATCATTCACCTAACCAGTTTGCATACATCTAATTCCCAAGCTAACCTGCCTGCATAACAACCAAAAGACCAAATAAGGACAACATAATTAAATTAATATGTGAATTTCACTTACAAACAATAACAAACGATAGAAATTTGAATACAAAGTCGTAGTTATAAGTTATAACAACTTCAGAAGAGTGAAAATGATGATATAAACAATTGAATATGAAATACCGAATTTATAGAAATGATTGTTAGAATGGTTTTTGAAGTATAAGATGAGGTCAAATAAGTAGTGGAAATTTGAAATTTTAACAATTGGACATCTGATACTTGAGGATTTGACAATAGCTATTACACGATTTTTATTTTTAGATGATTTAGATTTAAAGCAAATACATTCAGTAAGGATATGAATTAATTATATTGTTAGTTTTGGTCTAAATTTGAATATTAAAATTGAATATTCATTGTGTTAGTTTCGGTTTAAGTTTGAAAATTAAATTTGATTATTAAAATTGTCGGTTTTAGCTAAAAATTAGTTTATAGATGATTTAAATATCTTAGTATGTGAATTAATTGTGAGCTATTGATTAATTTAATTAATTTTAAATTATTTAGTTGTTAAGAAAATCATAGAAGTGATTGTTATATATATGTAAATAATAGAGTTTATTCAATAAAACTTAATTGTTTTAATATATATATAGATGTTACCATCTTTTTTGTTGGGGGAATTTTGTTTATTTTCTACCTTATTATATTTTTGTATTTAATTGAATTTCAAATTTAAATTCCATACCTTTTGGAAGGATAATTTTTCTAAAATTAGGGTTTTGGTCCTTAAGGAGAATGAGAATCCCAAAAATTTGGAAAATATATGAAACTATCAACTAAATAAGGATTCATGGGAATTTAAAGGCTAACTGGATAAATTTTTTTCTTTTTGAACGACTAATAAAATATCTTAATCACTGGCCAGCCGCTAATCGAATAAAATGTAAACCAGACTCCTCTATGGCTCAATCTAAAAATATTTAATTTATGATCAAAATATCAAAATTAATATATGTACATAAGTAATTATATTTTGCAACTTTTGAGAAAAACATCGGTGGAAGGAATATAGCACCTTTTGGGTCCCATTGGAAAATGGTTTTGGTGAATTACTGTCTACACTCTCTTACCCTTGTTTCTCTCCAAGGAGGCAAGGACACATGGCTTTCTATTTGACCATAATTCTGCTAATACTTTTTAGTTTTTGTTCCTTTTGTGTAGAAGTATAATATAAGTTTTGATAATTATTGTTGTCACCACCTGCAACTGCTGCCACCATCTTTTACAACTAAACCACCACAAATATGTATATAAAGTTATAAACACAAAATCGTAAATCTATCTATAAACAAACTCACAAACAACACCGCCATCATTCCATCAACCACCTATTCTTATACTTTTATGCTATCCATAGATATATCAATCATTAGATAATGTATAAGGGATGAAGCTTATTTGTGGGCGTTGTGCAACATGTGACGTCACGTTCATAAATAAGCTTTTTGACTAAAAGAGGTGTAGTGGATGGAGTTTGAGCCCCTTACAATCATTATCTCATCATTATTTTTTTTTCTTTTTTATTTTAAATAATCAAAATGACATTTTTTAAATAAAATAAATTAGAAAAACTACATTAAAATTAAAACAAATACATTAAAAAACATCACTAGTACTAAAAATATATATTACTCGTCGAGCATATATTTTTTAATAATTTTATTCCTTTTTATTTCCTCTAGCCTCCGGGCATGTCCGGTAAGATGGTTGATCGGTTCCTTCAAAAACACGAGATCTTTGTTCATTTGCCTCTCATTCAGTATATCGGCAAACACATTGTTGGGCTCATAATTTTGTTGCGTCATATGAAAAGGTTGACTCACAAGGTCGTGTAAATTGGTGAGTTAGCGGTTCATTTCGGTGAATTCTTCTCTAACTTTCGCACTTGTAGCAGCCACCGCCGACGAACCCGCCCCTCTCCCCTTTCCATGACTTCTTCTGCCGCCTGGTCGAGGCAACTCCACATACTCTTGCTCGCTATCACTGACTTCTTCCTTGTTTAAGTCAAAGTTTCGAGCATCCGACTGCGGCGCTTCAGGATCAACCGAGGAGGAGGTTTTGGACCTTTTTGCTTTCGCTTACTTCCGGACCCGACGCGGGGTACAACGTTCTACTTAGCGTGATAACGAAGAATATTCCAATAATTCATATATATAAAGTTTTCCCGATCACTTTGGTACTCAGTCAACACCGTCACAATAATTTCACCATCACTGACACCACTACCCCACGATTTATAAAGTCAGTTGTATACCCCTTGAAAGAGCATGCATTTACTATTTATATTAGACCATTTTCCTGCTGTTGAATTGGTCATTCGGTAGTCGTCTCCTTTGCCTATTTCATTAAAAAAAATCACGAACACTTTTCACAAAAAAATTCTAATGTTTCATAGTTGGTTAAAAAAAAGAAAACATATTAGTAGCCTTTAATATTTTGAACTTAAATATACAAAAATTATTACAGCACTCGGGATCTTCCGAGACCGCGCATTACGCCCGTGGAAGGGTCAAATACTCCTCGGGGGTCCATAGTTGAGTTGTTTTTTTTCCACGAGACTCGGTCACGCCTTTCTTTTTATGTGACCGTCCTCGTCCAGATTTGCTCGAACCGGGTTGTGTCTCTGGATCGTCCTGAAGCGCCAGATCGAGTTGCGTCTCCGGCACCGTCTCCTCTAGTGTCGGTGAGAAGTTCGGTGGGAAGCTCGGTTGAGTCGGTGGGTTAAAACCAACGGGTGGTAGGTTAGTGGGCATTAAATATTGCATGTATGACAACATGCTAGGGTCGAAATTTATACCGGCCGGGAAGGTGGGGGTTAAATGACTCACTTGGGTGATAATCTGTTGAGTCGATTGTGGGGTGTTCGGGTGTTGGCTGGTAGCAAATTGACTGAAACTGAACCTAAAAGGATTGAATGGATTCATGATGGGTATAGAGTGAAATGATTTTGTTTTTGTTTTGATTTGATAGAAAATGAAAGAATGAGAAGATGTGTTTAAAAAAATGGTATGTTTGATATATATATATATATATATATATATATATATATAGGATGATAGAAAATAATGTTTTTTTTTAAAGTAGCCGTTATGAAAAAGCTAATGGGGAAATCAAGACCAAAATAGAAAAGTTCACCGGCACTGTGTGGGAAGCGCGTTCTCCCCTTCAAAACGCCAATAGCGCCTTAGGGTGGTGTTTCCGGCGCTATAGGGCGATTTGGGGCTCATGGCTCCCCGCTACGGAAGGTTTTAGATATATATCAAGCGGTATTTGACCACCGGCAGTTACA
Organism: Bidens hawaiensis; assembly: GCF_021521415.1. Classification (NCBI taxonomy): domain Eukaryota; kingdom Viridiplantae; phylum Streptophyta; class Magnoliopsida; order Asterales; family Asteraceae; genus Bidens; species Bidens hawaiensis. Next base: position 159,674 of record NW_027494473.1, on the reverse strand, counting down.
TGGAATGAGTTGAATACTAGATTAGAATTTTCAAATATTTAACTTGATGAATGTTAATATTTTAAGAGCATATATAAATATAATGGTGGTTATTAGTTTTTGTCATATTGTTTTTACCCCACTCTCAAGACTTGTATAATTGATAACACACCTAGAAGAAATTATTAATAATGGACCTCTTTGGGTGCTAAGGTTGATAACAATATCAACCAAGCATCGGGTCCTTATGCTTTCAAGACATCTGACCAGGTTCATCACTGGCTAGGTTCTCTTTGCCCCCTGCTAATGAAAAATCGTGTTTCTTGTAAATGTATATTTATGAAACTGAGAATGAAATCTATAATAGACTTCATGCTTTGAGTGATGACAGTCAGTGTCGTCTGAACACTGACACATATCTACATTGATAAACGTACTTGAACATTGCAACGAGTTGGTCAAACTTTTTTGAACTGCTAGAGATCTCATATCCTCTGTTGAGACCCCTAGTTTTAGTGTATGCCTTTGTGGTTCTGATAGGATTCGTTCATACGACCGACCATTTGGTGGGACCCTTGGGGCCATTATTTCTGATGGTGACCAAACGTATCATCAGTATGACATTGTTATTCGTCATATGATGATATAGTACAACGAATAAGAAAATTACACCTATTGTACATGCTATTGCAGTACCCATTGCTTTTCCCGTATGGGATATTGGATGGTCACCGAGTCTTACCTTACGTGTTCCTGATGGTACACAAACGGTTTACTGCCAACATTTACTATAGTTATGTCTATCATGATCGACACAATCTGTAAACATTACCTTTGAGAGGTGGTCGTATGATGCAACAATATATCGTCGATGCTTATGCATGTATTGAGGAAATCCTACTAGACTATATAAGAAACAATCAAAACATGTTCCGTACTGAGTTCCTTCAAGGCATACATGATGCAGTACAACGTGCTGACATTGAAGTTCAAGACGTCGGTAAACGCACACTCCTCCATCTTCATTTACCAGGAGGGACACATTATATGTATAAGCATTATAAGATGTGCTGGCCATTTTTAGAGTACAATGGTATTCCACAACATTTCCAAATTTTCGTTGCTAAAACCACAAGATCGTCCTGATATCATTGCTAGGGTCTTCCAAAAAAAAGTCAAATCGTTCATCAATTTCCTTAATTTGAAAAAGCCTTTTGGTGAGGTTGCTGTTAGTTGGTAGCCCCTCTTACTATATGTCTATTCTTAAACTATGTTCAACCTTTAGACCATAATGATCTAACCTAGCCTTCATTTTCATGATTTCATAGATGTTTACATGAGTGAGTTCCATAATTGAGGTATTCCACATTGCCACTTGCTTCTGTGGGTAACTAATGCATACAAGATTAATATATATCTGATGTTGACCAATACAATTTATGGACAGATTCCAGACCCTTCTGTGGTCCCTCATCTACATACTGATCCTATGATACATGGCACATGTGGTTTGTTAAAGCCGAAATCACCATGTATGCCATTAGGCACATGCTGCAAGAGTTTCCCTTAAGCTTACTAACAAGAGACAAATTTTATGACAACAGTTATGTACAATAAAAACGTCCATCAGCTGGTCCTACTGTAGTCAAATGTGGCATAAAACTTGACAACGGATTCGCTGTCCCATATAATGGCACTCTTTCTTTGCATTTCATGGCTCACATTAATGTTGAGTATTGTGGTTGGAGCACACTTATCAAGTACCTTTTCAAATAAATATCTAAGGATGTTGATCGTATTCGTTACACCATAACAAGTACACAATGCCCGACAAACACTTCACGACAACAACAACACCTGTCACATCAAAATGAGATCCAAAACTTCGTTTATGGTCATTTCATATGCCCGCATGAGGCATCTTGGAGGATTTGTAACTTCTGTATTCATGAAGGACATCCAACTATTCAAACACTCACTATTCATTTAGAGAATATGCATAACATAATCCTCAAGGGCAATGACCTTGTTCATAACATTTCGTCCAACCCTTTCAACAGACGAACCACATTGACAGAGTGGCTTCGTAACAACATGTATGACAGCTCTAGCTGTCACCTAAGATACATAGATTACCTTACAGAGTATTCATGGAAGTTTTAATTGAGATCTTTGGTTAGACGTTCATTAGACACTCAACCCACAATCAGAAGACTTATTTACAAGCACCCAAGCTGTGGTGAAACTTTCTACTTGTGTATGCTGTTAGGATACCAAAAGGGATGTCAATCTTACGATAGCATACGCACAGTGAATGGCCATTGCTATCCAACATTCCGTAGAGCATGTAAAGTTCTAGGGCGTCTAGGAGATGACAAAGAATGGTTATCTAAAAATGATAAAGCATCATGTTTGGCGTCTGCGTCATAGTTGCGTGCACTTTTCGTACAAATGCTTTTGTATTTTGATATATCAAACCCAATAGAACTCTGGAATAAGCATTGGAAAAAGATGGGGGATGATAGTCAATGCACATACGATATTCGTAATGAAGATGACTTAACGCAGTACATCCTATACGAGCTAGAGGTCTTGCTATAGTCAAGTCCTTCTGGAAAATCGTTGAAATATTATGACCTTCCAATGCCAAATTCATTCATGTTACAACGTCTTCAGAACAAGCTACTTATGGAAGAAAAAAACTATGATCGACATTCGTTAGCTACTGGACACATATCCTCCCTACAACTACTCAACCGACAACAAAGGTTGGTAAATAATCATGTTATGCATGTTTTGTCATTAGGCCAACAAGCATTATGCTTCGTATACTGTCATGGTGGAATGGGCAAGACATTCTTATGGGCAACGATTATTTATACCCTACGTTCCATAGGAAAAATTGTTTTGGCTCTTGCAACATCTGGTATTGCGTCAATACTACTTCCTTCGGGAAGAACAACCCACTCCCGGTTTAAAATCCTATTGGACATAACACATGAGTCAACATGCATTATCAACAGAACACCTAAATTTTTCAACTCATGCACGATTATCTTCAATCATATGGGACGAGGTACCTATGAATGATAAAAAGTGTTTTGAAACACTAGACATGTCACTTAAGGACTTAATAACTGTCACCAACCATTTAGAAACATTACCAGTAATACCTAAGGTATCAAAGACAACTATAACAACATTTTACCTAGCAAGGTCCCACCTTTGCCACACTTCAGCATATAAGCTGACAGAAAACATGTGACTTCAAATACCCAACCTAACAACTGAGCAAGAGATCTTATCTCCTCTTTTATGTCAAGGTTGGTAGAGATAGCTGACGGAAATGTAGGAACAATGGATCCTGCTGAACCCGAAGGTACATAGAATATTGAGATCCCTACACAATACCTAGTACCAAACAAAGAGGATGCATTAACCGATATCGTCAATTTTATCTATGACAATGAGACTTTAAAGAACCATCCGCGACAACATTTTCATCTATAGATACTGTCCTTCCTAAGAACGAAACGATTCATGAACTAAACTCATCAATCCTTGCTATAACTCCTGATATGACACAAACATACCTCAATATCGACTCAGTAGTTGTACAACCAAGAGACCACAATGACAACGAATCGATATACCAAATTGAATGTTTTAACCCACTTAATATTAAAAGTTTACCAACAAAGATACTAGAACAAAAGATTGCGGCGCCAATAATACTTCTTAGGAACTTAAACCCTCTTAACGGCTTTTGTAACGGTACACGACTAATCATCATACAACTCCTACCAAGAATAATCGAAGCCCCCATTATGACATGAGAGTTTATAGGACGTCGCGTCTATCTGCCTAGGATTACACTAACACATAAAGATGAAGAGTTACCATTCGATATGAAACACACTCAATTCATCCGACTTTGCTACGCAATGACACTAAATAAGAGACATGGAAAATCCCTAGACAAAATATGCGTATACCTACCACATCCAGTATTTGGACACAGACAACTATACGTGGCGTTTTCAAGGGCAACCTCACCAATAAAATTTTTGATAGTTTCACAAAACAATGAAAAACCCCAAGTCATCAAAAACATAGTATATACTGATTTCTACATGAAAAAAAACATGAGATGCACCTAACAACATATACAATATAATTGTGACCATAAGCATAGTCATAACATATCATGACCACAAAATTAATTATCACTGATACACACACCAAATAAAAACAACTAGGATACACACTTTTGTTGAGTATCAAATTTAAACATATACACTTTAGTCAAATTATTTCATTTTTTCCTTCTTCGAATTCTCGTTTATTCATAAAGGAGAACCATACGTATCTCCGACATAAAAGAAGGACAAAAACCAGGGGTTATCACTATACGTGTCCTAAAAATGGATATCAAAGGGCAAACGTCTAGAACTGTGCTACTTATTTGTTGACCGCCATGTAGGTAACAAACAACATTGACAACCTTATATGTCAACTTAAATATTTTATTACCAATAAATTAGACAATATCGTACACAGCTCAAAATAATATCATTTGTTATCTTACCGCAGGGTGATGCAATAGACGCTATCACAGACTTAAATACCAAGTCACACTTTGAATCATTGATCAACGTTCAATCATGCTACAATATCACTGACTACGTCGCAATCCCATCAAGAAGATCAACGTCTGTTACTTTACGTAACGTCTCCATATGAACCAGACTCAAGGTTGAATTCGAACTCATACATGATGACACCAGTCCAAAGTCCTATTACATCTCTGTAAGGCACAAGTGCAAAGTCCTACTACGTCTTGGATCATGGGAGATACTCACAAATTACCATAAACATGACAAAAAAAAAAAGAATAAAAAATATCACACACCACCTTAAACACTCTTAACCAAAAGATGCAGATTACATCGGACGTATCATGAGCAACAACCCGTCGGATGTCAAAGTAAAGAACAAGAAAGAAGCCATAAGAAAGATAAAAATAAAAGAAGACATGTAAACATAAGTAATATTTCAAGCCATTTTATGTAGGACTACCAGCAACACATTTAACTAACTTGATTCAAATGTCAAACAACAACAAGGAGGTTCTCATAACCTTATGGCCAGACAAGAGAGACCTGGTTGACAGCACAACTTCTTTTGGGGATATAATAGCAATCACATCAGCAATAGTGACAAAATAGGTGCGAGGATCGATTTATCACTCACTATCAACCTCGTAACCAACAGCTTAATGTTGACAAGACGATTACGATTAAGCTAATTTAAAGACCCAATGAATACTAGAGCGGAATCAATAGTAATCAAGATGTTGCTAAATTAACACAAAGATGAAAAATACACAAGAGACTTAAAAGGTTTCCATTGATATTAAACAATAATACAAGGAATAACTTTAGGGTTTCTAGGTAGAATGTTAGGTGCGGCTACTTTCCGTACAAATATATTCACTATGCCAAGAAAGTGTCTAATCAGCCGTAATTCACCGTTTTAATAAATGTGACATAATATTTCCTTAAATAGGCACACCTGACACCTTCTAGAAACCCTAATGATTGTTAAAACATATTCAAACACATTCAAAATTAATACAAGTGTAGAAACGTCTTCGGGTAAGATTTTGTATTTATCAAGTAGACCTTGTAATCCATGAGTGTGTTGGAACAGTTCTGCGAGCAAGCTTTTACTTAGAATTTCAAGAATACTTCAATCTTCATGATATAATCAAACTTTTCTCGATAGTATCCTACGAGCAAACTTGTTCTCCTTTATCTCTTCAACCTTTCTTTAATAACTTATTCTTGCAAACTAAGTGTGTTGGTGGTATTGTAGCTTGCTCCATGTTGAACCTTGCTTGTAGAAGTCCTTAGTATAATTACATTAACTTCCTACAAGTGTGCTTGAGATCAAGCTTATTGAAACCTTGCTCGACCCACCAAATTACTTGGTTATAGCTTGGATATGGTCAAGAGTTTGCTCTGAAACAAACCTTGCTCGACTGAAGAACAACCTTTCTTGATGAAGTGTAGTTTGCTCGAACTAAACACTTAGAAGAATTCTAGAAAATAACCTTTCTCGATGTAAGATACCTTGCTTGAATAAGTGTTAGGCTTGATCGAAGTGCCTAGTTTGCTTGTACTCCATACTTAGCTAATTTCTTGAGGAGGTTGAGAAGATTCCAATCTTCCTTGATCATTTACTTATCCCAACAATCTCCCCTAGATTGGAACAAACTCAGATGCACCAAAATACTTGTAGATTACATACACTTGTCTAAAATACACATCAAATTCTTGAAAGCAGTAAATTACATTACTTAAAAGAAAATATTGTATAATCAAAATTCTGTAACAGGGACATTACATTCAAAATACATAAACAAAAATTAATTATCTCCTTGAGCTTCTTCTTTCTTCAGTTCTTTTATCCATCCTTACTGCTGCAGCCTTTTGCTAGAATATTGATATCTCCACATGGAATGGATGTTCCTCAAGGAGGTCCCATCTCATGATGTCATGTAGATCATCCTCTAGGAGATACCCCAAATTAGTGTATTCTTTTATGATTCCCAAGGCAAGGCCCTCAGAGTTTCTCAAAATGAAACTGTTGGTCTTCTTCTCAAAGTGAATATCTGAAATTCTTCCATTTCTTTGTACCTCTGATTTGGGCCTGCTCATCCTTTTTCTCATATTTATACACTCTTTCATGTTAGCATAAGGGTTTGTGACTTTCCTGCCAAAAGACAATTCAGTCATTCTAATGTCACTTAGTCTTCTCTGCATTTTTCTCTTCTCAGCTTCAGTATATTTAAATTTTCTCTTCTTGCTTAACAAAGGAAATCCTGGCCTTGCTTGTTCTTTTACGTATTTTGATAGATCATTCCTTTGTTGTCCAGCAAATCTATCTCTTAGCTGATAATCAAAGAGACGTAGATCTGCTAGCTCTTCATGTTGCTCTCTGTTCAAATCCCTAAAATCTTCCTTGAATATAATTGTTTTGAGCATACCACTTTTCATTATCACCTTTAGTGTCTTGGTCCTAGAATCATAGTACATATTATTTGGTAGATCCACATATTATGGTGGCCTTTGTTCTCTCTAAAAGCTGGACCTAGTGGTAGGGATGGGAGCTCTAGATGCAGAAGCCCTTGATGTGTAATGTCTTTGTTGTTGGGGCCTTCTTACATGTCCCTTGGACTCAAAGATCTTGATAATATCAACTTTCTTCATCATTATGAGTGACAAGTAGTTGACACCTTCCCTGGACAAAATACTTATCATTTCTATAGTTTCCTTGTCCATTTGTTCTTGTGATGGTGATTTTTCTCTTTCAGCAACATGCCTCTTGGGACTTGGCTGTCTTGACATAACTCTCATATGTTCATTTTCTACTTCATCAAAATAAACCTTTTCTTTTTCAAAAACTTCCTTTAATTGTGATCTGCCCAAGTTGTCAAAAACTTTTGCTGGCATACCCTTCTTCAGCATCACTTGCCTCAAGATATCAATATTTTCTCTGTCTTCCCATGGCTTCAAGTTTGTTTTCTTTTCAATTTCGGTTGGCTCTTTTTTGACTTCATCAACTAAGGAGGGAGTTGCAGCTGGTTCTTCAATTCTATGTGATTCTTCAACTCCTCCTTGTATTTAGCCAACTCTAACTCATATAGTTCCTTCTTCTGAGTAGCAGTTATCTTATTTATATCTCCCAACACTCCTCTGGCTTCCATTAATCTTTCAAGTAGCTGCTTTTTGTCCTTGGATAGGGAATCTCTCTTTTGTTTTGGAATTCTTGCTCTTGCTCCGTCTGCAAGTATTTCTCTTTATCTTTCTTCTTTCTCTTTCTCCTTTAACTCTTTCATTGTTCTTTGTTATAAGTGTTCAACAGTTATCCTTTCATCATCCCTGATTTTCTTTGTCAGCACTTTAAATTTTTCTTCTACTTCTTTCTTACTCATGGATTCTACAATGTCAAAGCCATACTGTAAATACACGGATCTAGCTCAGATCTATAACGATTAACACTTAGATTTAATTCCGTGAGGATCTAGTTCATGATTACTCTTTAACTATATGTTATATTAGTTGTATATATGTGTATGTAATATATTAATACGTTATATAAGAAGCTTTGATTGAGAGAATACTTGGACAACAATTCGATAAGATTAAACCAAAACTTAAATTAAACAGAGGATGAATACCTCTATATATAGAATAAGGATTCTAGTTCGTTACACATCCTGTAACGAACTAGATCCACTTCGGTACATTACAATAAATAATAATAGACTTAACGAACTTCTCCCTAATTCGTTAAACATCCTTAATGAATAAGGGGGGAACTTAACTTAACATCTAGTTCGTTAAACATCCTTAACGAACTAGATAATTCTTAAAGAACTATCTTATACAAAAATAATTCTTTCATTAATAAATACAAAACATTAATACAAAGACTCGAGACGCAAAACCGTGCACTAACAGACACCCCCTCGTCTTGAGCTCTTTGTCTTTAAGTTATTTGAAGCGCTTGGACTGCCAGTCTCTGCAGCTGTGAATCCCATGCTCATGACACACACAAACAACACGTTGAAATTGCATTGCTCGGTCATAGTCTTCACGACGCTCTATAAATATTTTATTCTTGAATAGCACGTCATTGTCGGTCTCTGTCAAGTTCACGAGCCACATCGGATCAATGATCTTTATCAGCTCGGTCTTTACGCCCTTACCCAAAATAATAACGGCCTCGCCAGTTTGATTGTCATAATACCAGCGGTTGAAAGATAAATACATGTGTTGATTCAGCGTCTTGACTGGTACAAGCTTCATCGTCCTTGGCGGCTTTACTTTAAGCACTAGCTTCCTCCAACCCGTTCTTGGATCGATCTCATCAATACGCTTTCGAATTGGGATCTGCGGCTTAAAGAATTTAAATCCGTGGTTCACCTCAAACAGCAAATGTTGGTGAAACCAACTTGCTTGGTGATTCCCGCCACGGTTAATAAAAGGACGGTACGCAAGAGTACGTACATCCCATCTAGGAAATGAGAGAATGTCAGTCATCGTTTCATAATACTGAGCGCCGTTCTCCCATTTGATGATATAAACTTTCAACTCAGAATCAAAAAGCCATGAAATAATATCACCTCGAACTTTTGACACAGCCTTGAAAGAAGTCATCTGATTGGCTTTGGCACGTGCAGCGACTTCCACTTTTAACTCTTGATCAACGTATCTGTATGCATCAATAATATTACGAGCCCTCTTGTCTCTGTGAGCAAACCAGCCTTGAATATCTTCAACGGATGGATCAGTCTTCGAATCAAATCTTGTATCAACAGTTTTGCCCTTTGATTCCTTTCCAACTGATCCTCGGCTTCTTTGACAGTTTCTTCAATAAATACCGGAGCACCCTGATCAACGTTAGAGTGTTGAAATAAGTCAGGATACTCCTCAGCCGTTATATCTTCAACCTCAACTTCCTCGTCTTCATAAATGAAAGGCGTGTTCATCTGAATGTTCGGATCATCAAAGACCTCTTCATAATTCTCGACCTCCACATCCTCCTCAGCCTCTAACACGGTTAATTCATCGTCATTTAGACCAAGCAGTATAGAAATCTTCTCTCGTGTTAAGGACCGTTCAACAAACTGCGCAACCTTAATCTCATCAGCATTTACAATGCTTTTTATCACCCCCTTATCATCAACAAATATAACAGTGTCAGCCTTTATCGACTCAATCGGCTTGACATTCGTCGAATCATGATAAACAACCACCTGCTTACTCGAATCACCAGCACCAGCACTAGTACCTGCACCAGATGATGAGTCGTGAGTTTGTTTCGTCTCACCTCCAGCACCTGACTCATTAGGATCTTCCTCATCGTTTCTGAGCTTCTTGAGCTCATCGTCTTTGCATGTAAGCTGCACAATTATATCCTCCTGTTCTTTTAACTTCACCCCCTGAGACGTAACAATCTCACGAAGGACTTTGGTCTCTTTTTGGCAAAAGGAGACATAACTCAGCAACTTCTTTTGATTCTCCATCAAACGTTCTTGATTAAGACGATCAGCAGCCATCTGATTTTCATACAGATGAAGTAAGCTCAAGAGCATATTCATCTGTTGATCATGTGTCATGGCATGAAATGAAGGAGGAACCAGTTGAACAGGACCCTGAGGACGATTGAGCCTCATAAACGAAATATCCATCGGCGGTGGAGGCAACATCATCGGTGTTGGTGAAACCACCGAGGTAGTAGTTGTAGGCATTGGCAATGTGGATAGAATTGACTATGGAATCATGCCAAGCCTAGGATCAGAAGTAAGAGTGGTCGTTAACGTTAGTTCCGGAGTGCTAGTAGTAAGCGGCACTGCCAGGGCGTTGAATAATAGACGACCTTGGAGGCTGGACTTCAAATGAAATCCCAGCTCCAGCAGTCAATCGACGTTTCAAGGACCCTTCACCTGCCACCGCTTTCCCCTTTCTTTTACGTTCACCAACTTCAACAATAGCTGCCTCAGCCTCAACACGTTGTTGTTGAGCAGGATCACCATCATTACCACCATCATTATCATCACCCTCATCACCATCGTTCCCACCAGGTCCTTCCTCACACTTAGAATCCGAGTCATCGTGGATCCAGCGATCATTGTTAGGACATACATAATCTGGATTGGATACATGACCAATCAAACGCTTGAATCGTGGAGGAGAAGTTTGACGATATAACTTCATCCTCCATATAGTATCAGCTGTCATATTCTCCAACTTTAATTATCATCGAGGCTTGTTGGATCGAGCACCAAATCGTGGATTGCATCTTGAACATACAGTTGAATAAATCGAGGATACATTAAAAACGTTGTGTGTCGTTTCACAACAATACAATTCTCTTTGATCATCTCCGATAAATTGAATGGTTTGTTCAGTATTAACGCAACAAACGCCGATTGAAGCATGATACGTCATTCGTCAAAACCCCCTTTCCGTCCACCAAGGCAGTGTATAAGAACGTGCAGTAAATACTTGTATGTGGGACACAAGTATGCCTTGTTATACATGGACTCATCAAGCTCATAAAAATAATCGTCCAAACAACCCTTCGATCAGCTCTTTGTGGAACTCACTCGGGTCATCAATAGTATCATCGAACCTCAACACCCTTCGAACAGTCTCAGTTGATATCATAACTGGTCTTGCATTCACTTCAGCAGCAATGTGGTTCTCAGTCTCCACATATCTAGAAGTATTCCAAAATTGACGAACGATGATGAAACGAACGTCTGGATTTGCGATGACAACATAATGAATACGCGAGCGACGTATAAACGCCAACATCTCTCCAAACATATTTTCGTCAGCAAAATTTGTACCGACGAAGGCACAAACTTTATGTCTCTTGTCATATGGAAGTAAAGGAAGATCTTGTGCCTGTTGTTGTTGTGGCGCAGCGGCGGGAGGATCTTGCTCCATATTATCAGCCATTACACTATATAAATAAACACCGAGAATTAGCGATAATGAGTAATTAAAAGATTTAAAATTAAACTAATTTATAAACTTTTAATTTTAAAATAAATTAAGAATGTCATTCGTTAAATATTTTGATTCGTTATAACGAACTGGTAGTTCAGTATAACGAATTAGCTACTTCGCTATCAAGTAAATAATGCAAATTAAATCTAACGAATCATGATTGAAAGTATAACGAGTTATAGTGTGATTCGTTATAAATAAAGAATTAAATTTTGATTCGTTATAAATAAGGAATTAAAGTATGATTCGTTATAATTAATGAGTTAGATTCTGATTCGTGTGATTTGTGTAACGAAATGGACACGAAACAGTTCCAATTCGTTACAATATAGCGAATGGCTCTTTAAGCTTAATCTTTGACTAATTAAGTCAAGGTCAAAATTACTTAGAACATCAACAGCCAAATATTGCAAACTGAAGCAATTCAACCATAATCAACGATGTATAGCCGAACAGATGATCATAGAGATCTCGGAAACACATTGCGAATGTAATTGTATTGATCTTTTGTACCAAATCGTGGTATAGTTAGGGTAAATTAAGGTTTATCAATAACTTGAAAACCCGATAACTTAACCAACAAATTAACCCTGCAAATGTGCATTAGATATAACGAAAATCATTACGCCTTGATTGCCTTTACCTTATGAATCAAAAGCACGGATTATAAATGAATATAATGATGATCGAAATTCGACAGAGTTTCGTTACTAAAGGAAGAAGAAAGGTGAATAGTGAATACGAACCGCCTTCACGAATCCCTAAATACTCTGACGCAGCACAATCTCCAATATGCCGAGTCATCAGATTCGTTTAAGTTTGAACTAACGAATCAGGTGATAATTCATGCTTGATTCGTTTAAATTATCAATAACGAATTAAAGTTAATTCGTTAAAGTTTAAGACGAAACAATAACGAATTAGCTATAATTCGTGCTTATTCGTTAAGTTATGTTTAACGAATTAGGAGTCATTCGTTACAGAGTGGCAGAAGCGAAATAAGTTAACGAATTGGAATACAATTCGTTATGAAGGACTTTGATTCGTTAATCATTACTAACGAATTACTTTAATGTAATTTTAAATTTAAATAACTAAATAATTAAATCAATTAAATAAAAGAATAATTAAATTAATAATTATTTATTTATACCAATTGTTAAATAAATAAATCAACGAAATCCCGTATCTCGATGATCAAATACATTAACGTGTTTTACTCTTAGAAACACTAAACTTAAAGACCATTAAATAATATGTAAACGAAAAAGTAGAATATTTTTGGCATTTTGAATTTTAGATGAAATATATTTACTACAAAATTATCCGAAACTAAAATAAAAATAGAAAGAATATTTTTGTAATTTTGTATGAGTTTTCAAAAGCAATACATATATTTTTTTTTGGATTTTTGGTGAGTTTGAGCAGAGAATCATATTGACCAAATTGCCCTTCCATCACAGTTTTATATTTTAGCGATATTGTAACTGGCGTTAAGTTGGTCATTGATATTGCTGTCCACTTAAATCTTATAACAAACTTTCAAGTGTTTCTGTGATATGATTAAATGTTCAATTAGAGCACAGAATATCAGAAACTATTAGCCTTTAATCTCGGTTCAAGCTTAATTTGATTTTTGCCATATCACCCCAATTGACTTAAACCATTATAATGTTGATCAAAATTTGAATTGTATAGAAATTTGTGAGTAATGCATTGATTTTCATTTACTATGAGTGAGTATACACGAGTCCATCTATCGGCTTACATACACTGTATCCCCTTGGGTCCGTTTCTTATTGGTATTGAGACGCGCGCAAGGAATGAACAAATGTATGACTAAGAACGGATTCTGATCAATTCAGTAGTTTAAATTTGTACGATGTACAACAGTGATCAAGTTTAATGACTTTGGGTTTGCTCTAAAAGCGAATGAAATATTCATGCATATGAATACCCAGATGTTTAAGGCGCATAAAGACTCACATTGTCCATAACCTCAACGCTTGTTATTTGCTTTATTTTATTTTTGGTGATCAAACAAATATAAGGCTTGAGTATGACAGGTTATTACATTTCTGCCATCCTCACCGAGATTTTTGTTAGAGACTAACACCTCTTTCAATTTGGCATTTCTTTAAGTTTATATCACATACTTTACTCTAACATCTTGTTTAAGACCTATCAATGCACCAATGCAATTAAGCACTCAGTCTTTTAAGCTTTTTTCTTGCTGGATATGGGGTCAAACAATCAATGTACTATCATTTTCTCTTTTTGCTTCAAAACTCAAAATTTTTGAGGAGCATAAAACAATATGAATTTAATTTCCCCAGTTACGTTCAGTCTGTAGATTAATGGCTATCCTATCAATTCACAAGTGAATAATAGGACCAAGACATGCAAGCATGCTCCACAAACTTAAATAACCGACATAATTATCAGCGAGAAAATAAAACGCATAACAGTCGCCCCAATTAATTTTTATTTTCAGGTAAATGGCTATCCCAAACGTTTATAAGTAAACATCAGGACCAAACATATACATGTATATGTCCTTCAAATGTAGGTAATTGACATGATTTTCAGCGAAAATATGCAAAAATCTTTTTGGATTTTCTCTTTACATACGTAAACACAATCTTTTTGTCTTTTTCAATTTACTTATAAACAGAATAAAACTTCACAATCTTTTTGGTTTTTCGGATTTCTCTTTACAGACTGAAAACACAATACTTTTTTTTTTTTTTCAAATTTTTCAATGTTTTTGGGTTTTATCTATACAAACTGAAAGCACAATATTTTTGTATTTTCTATTTTTCACCCCTAAATCAAAAACCAAAATAAAATTTAAAAGAAAACGAAACCAAAAATAAAGATAGTCATCCTTGTTTCAGGATATCAGCAAGGGTCTTCATGCCATTTAAACCAAGCAAAAATTTAAATCAAGTTTTGTCGAAGGCTTTGGTAAAAAGATCGACTTTTTGAAAATCGGTATGTACTTTCTCAAGATCGATTAATTTCTTTTCAATACAATCCCGTATGAAATGATATCGAATTTCGATATGTTTCGTTTTAGAGTGTTGATGGGATTTTTAGTGATGCTAATGGCATCAGAGTTATCAATTAAAATTGGAGTAGTAAGTAACTTCAAACCGTAGTTGTGCAGATGTTGTTGGATCCAGAAAACCTGGGAACAGCAACTCGAAGCTGCAACATATTCTGCCTCAGCGGTTGAAGTGGAGGCCGTCGTCTTCTTCTTACACTTCCAGGAAACAAGCCGGTTTCCTAAGAATTGACACCCTGCGGTAGTCGATTTGAAATTAATCTTGCACCATGCGTAGTCTGAGTCAGAAAAGGAGGTAAATTCAAAGTTATCATCCTTGGGGTACCATAACCCGATGTTTGGATTGCCCCTCATATATTGAAGAATACGCTTGACCGCTGCCAGGTGAGTCACTCGGGGACTAGCTTGGTACCTAGCACATAAACAAACAGCAAAACATTATATCAGGGCGAGAAGTGGTAAGATACATTAAAGATCCAATCATAGAACGATAGAGGGTAGGATCGACGGTGTCCACCAATTGATCCGGTGATAAATTGTGACCCACGGGGAGAGGATTTGAAGGGATTTTACCGGAAGATATCTTGAATCGGCTCAAGACATCGTTCACATACTTAGTCTGGTGAATAAAGATTCCCTTTGCTGACTGGTGAACTTGCAACCTTAGAAAGAAGTTCATCTCTCCCATCTAGCTCATCTCGAACTTTGTTTACTCTGACTTCTCGAATTCCTTACATAACATGTTGTTTGTTGACCCAAAGATAATGTCGTCGACATATATCTGAACGAGGAGAAGATCATCACCAATATTCTTATAAAAAAGAGTGCAGTCGACAGTCCCTCGCTTGAAGCCATTATCAGTCAGATGGTCGGCAAGCATGCCATACCAAGCTCTCGGGGCTTGATGTAGACCATACAGGGCCTTGTTTATCAGGATCTTCAAAGCCAGGAGGCTGTAAAACAAACACTTCTTCGAGTAATTGACCATTGAGAAAAGCACTTTTCACATCCATTTGATAGACTTTAATATTCTTGTAAGCCGCATAAGCCAGAAAGATTCGTATAGCTTCCAATCTTGCAACTAGAGCATATACCTCAGTGTAGTCAATACCCTCTTGCTGATGGAAACCTTGCACCACTAGCCGTGCTTTGTTTCTCACGATAACACCATGATCGTCCTTTTTACATTTAAATACCCACTTAGTCAGAATAGGCTTTTTGACTCTAGCAGGTTTATCGATAAGATCTTATACACCCAGTCGGTTAAACTGTTGCAATTCCTCTTGCATTGCCTCTACCCAAGAAGGATCTTCAGGTGCCTTACGAGTCGATGTTGGCTCTACTTGAGATAGAAAGGAAGTGTATTTGGCAAGATTTACGAATCCAGATGAATGTAAATCCACATAAGCACACAATACATTATTTTCACTCGAAGAAGCAACTTGATGACGCGTTTGTACACCCGCATCGAGTTCTCCAATGATGTTTTCCTTTGGATGATAGTTATGAATCCGAAGAATGGGATTCTCAGGAACAACAACATTTTCGAATAAATTAGTGTAATGTTCTCCCAGCTTATATGAATCATCACTTTCAGCTGTATCAGCAACATCAGGTTCAATAACTTGACAAACAACTTGAGTATCATCAGAAGAAGTATAAACATTATCAGAAGAAGCTGGAGGATCATCACGTGGATCTTCAGTTGGAGCTACAGTAGGTGCTTCAACATCATTAGAACTAGAAAACCTCGGAATTACCAATTGATCTTCAAAATATGCATGAACCAGGTCTTCATCTAGTTGCTCAGTTGATGGAGAAAACAAGTTAAATAAACCATCATAATCAAACATCCAGTCAGGACCTTTTCCTTGAGGAGGAGTGGTGTACTTTTGACAATCCACATTGTACCATTCTTCTACACAACCAGAAGTAAAGTTAAATACCCTTTTCTTCAGAGAATCGTAACCCAAGAAATAACCCTCAATGGCTTTTTCTTCAAATTTACCCACATCTCTTTTCAACATCGTACAGGGACACCCAAATGGTTCCAAGTACTTTAAAGTAGGTTTTCGTTTGTTCAAAAGCTCATAACTCGTCTTTTGGAGTGTCTTAACTGTCAGAACCCGACTAAGCGTATAACAAGCAGTATTCACAGCCTCGTTCCAAAATTGGACATGAAGCTTAGAATCGGCTAGCATAGTTCTAGCTGCTTCAATCAAAGTTCTGTTTTTCCTTTCAGCAACACCGTTCTGTTGTGGTACATAAGGGGCACTATATTCACGGTGAATTCCTTTTTGAACGCAAAAGAAATCCAATACAGTGTTTTTAAATTCAGTACCATTATCACTTCGAATTCTACTCACCTTTTGCTTGTATAGTGATTCGATTTTAGTGATTAAATTTTGAACTAGAACATGTGTTTGATCTTTTGAACTCATAAATAAGACCCATGAATATCTTGAATAGTCAACGGTAACCACAAGACAATACCAATCTCTAGCGATACTAGCACCATTCACAGGACCAAAAAGATCCATATGAAGTCGTTCAAGAGGAGTATCAATGGAATTTAATAACTTAGCTGGATGTGACTTTTTCTTCTGTTTGCCTTTCTTGCAAGCAACACAGTGGCCAGATAATTTAAAATTCTTCAAAGAAACACCTTCAACCAAGTCATTTGCCATTAAATAATTCATCTTCCTCACATGAATATGACCCATCCTACGATGCCATAGAATAGAGTCTTTTTCAGTTGCTTTAGAAACGAAACACGTTTTCACAGAAGTTGACGCCTTAGAAGACATATTCAAGACATAAATATCATTCGATCGAGGGGATCGCATGACAACCATGTCCTCGGGAATGACGTATCCCGGTTTCAAAATCAGACATTCTTTATCGGTAAATATTGTCGTGTACTTCTTGTCACAGATTTGCGACACACTTAATAAATTATGATCAACTTTATCACAGTAATTGACTTTCTCAAACGTAATATGCCCATTTAAAACTTCACCCTCTTGTGTAATCATACTACCGGAAATCCTAGCAAAAGCCACATACCCTCCTTGGATATTTCTAACATTTGTTAAGAGGTTGAGATTTCCAGTAATATGACGAGAACATCCGTTGGATGTACCCTACACAAAAATGAAAGTGATTAGTTCACAAAGGCAGCCCATGCCTCAGTCTTGGGCACCTTTTGAGTTTCATGAGAAGAATCAAATTTAACATAATTCAATTGTTGTATAGAAACTTAAGAATAAGTAACAGGCCTCTTAGAGTTTCGTCTTAAATAGGCAGCTTGAACGACATTTGAGTTCACGTTCTTACAGATTGGATCTGTTGGAACAAACTTGGGTTTTACTTGACCGTATGTTTCATTCACATGAATTACCTTACGTGGATTCACATTTGAAAACATGATGTGAGTATCATCATCACACAACAAAGGTCGTTTCAGAATCTCTTTTATCACAGGAACCGGTTTTGATTGGTCCATGACAAACGGATGAAGGTTTTGAGATTTCTTCTGTCCACAGTTTCTCACAACATGACCTTGTTGACCACAAAGAAAGAAACTTCTCATGTCCACACGATCATGTTGATATTTGGCAAAAACAGATGCGACAGAAGGTTGATGACTCATAGTTCTTGTAAAATTCTTAGCCAACCCATCAGACGATACAGATTTCTTTTTCATATAGAAATCAAGATTAGAACAGGTGGAAAAACTTTGCAATGTGTCAGTTCCAATTTATTTCACAAAATGAACCTTTTCAGCAGTTTTTAACTGTTGCTTAGCTTTAATCAATGGGTCTGATGTGTTTGATGTTTTGGCACAAGCATATTGACGTTCAAGATCTTGTATCTTGGAAGTTTCATTGTAAAAGACACTTTCGATCAATTCTGGTTTGATAATGCTAATCGGAATGTCTTTCTTAGTGAACATAGTGTCTATTCCTTTCAACTTAAACAGACGACCAGTTGATGGCTTGGAAACAGTAGGATTGATAAAACGCATCAAATCCTCATCAGAAACTTTAGATTTTTCTGGTTTCTTAGCCGTCACTGGCTTAACCTTAACTTGTTCCTCTTTTTTCACTTGAGTTGTGTGTGAACCATACACAGCCTCCTCAAATTCATGAGGTTCACATAAAATGTGATTAGAACTTGGAATGTTCTGGTTTTTGTGTACTACTTCAGGTTCAAACACATCCTCAATGATCACCTTCTCAACATTTTCTGTAAATACTTTATTTCGACATGATGTTTTTGAGTTGGTGGTTGGGCTTTAACATTTTCAGTTTTTACTGGTTTAGATTTGTCAGAAACAATAGGTTCTTTCACAAGCACTTCTTTTTCTTTTCTAGCAAAAGGATTTGATGTATACTCATTGTGAAATTGTGGTGAAACTTCAACAAAACCAATACCCTTTTTAGAATCTTTTTGTTTACCAGATACTTCGATTATCTCATTTAGCAAAAATGATGAGTTTCGAAACCTGCCTTAACTTATTTTTCAACTCAAGAACTTCATTCTCAAGCTCAGTTATCTTAGAACGATGTTTCAAGATTTCTTGAAATTTTTGATCATTGATTGTTATTTTGACAGATAACTCAGCTTGAGATCATGATTACTTGTCGACAATGATTCAATTTTCTCCCTAGATCTCATTTGAGATTCTAAAGATTGTCGATGAGTATCTTTAAGTGAAGCAATTTCTCTAATTAAAAAATCATTGTGATTTTTCAAAGACTCTAACTTAGGTTTGTTTTTCTCACATTCAACACAAGACACATTAGCAGACACGTTAACAGCGATAGGAGCAGAAGAACTAACCTCATTAATTTTAGCCATGCAAGCGAAAGTGGTTGGAAGCTTGTCACATGAATCATCAGAATCCGATTCAGTGTCATTATTAGAAGACAGATCACTCCCACTTGCATCTTGGAAATTTTCAGTTGACTTGAACATAACCAGATTAGCTTGATTATCATTGCACAACAGTCTTTGGGACCAATCAGTTCCATCAGCTAACATAGTTTGTGATCCAGAAGCAGATGGTTTCTTATCAGCATCATTTCCTCGTTTTGCTGAAGAACTTTGATCTTTATTACGAGGACCAGTATACTCTTTATTCGGTTTATCACACTCCTTTGCAATATGTCCAAACTCTTGGAAGTTATAACATTTAACCTTCAGTTTATCGAACCCAACCTTCTTGTTTAAAGCAGGAATATCTTTGCCAGTTCTTTGCATAAACCTTTTAACCTTTAGGACAATCATCGCAATGTTCCATTTCAAATCCATGAGCTCTAACTCATCAGGATCAATTTGATCATAGTCTTCATCAGTCAAATCACTCGTTGCAATCTTACTACTCACCTGATTCTCATATGAGGTCATGAAGGCAGACAAGAAGGCAAAGGTTTGTTCAGCCTCCTTCATGTTTACAATAGGTGGAGGTGAGAATGGATTTGCAGTGGGTGACTTTCCAGATCCACCAGAAGAACTAGAAGCACCAGGTGACCCAGAACTTCCAGCAGTGTAGAAACATGCTCGTGGATCATTATAGATAGTTGTAGCATTATCACTTGCATTTTGTGTAAGAAGTGTGGTGATTGGAGAGATTGTTGAACTCAAGGGCATACTCCCACCCTAAAAAGCTGGATCTTGTCTATCCTTAGAAGATTTTTGACATTTAAGATCATATTCTCGTGCTTCGATCTTTTGCATGAATTCAGAGGCCGTCAGATCTTCATTGTTGAAGTAATTATTCTCTTTCAGCACCATTAAGAAAGTCGAATAAGAACTCAGTAAAGCACCCTTAATTATGTCTATCTTTCTGATTCAGAAGGTTCCATTTTCATCTTGTCCATTTTGGCTATCAGATGATTAAACTGTGTTGTCATCTCTTCGACAGTCTCACCTTTAAGTAAGTTAAAGTTTCTAAATTGAAACTTTAACATCACCTTCTTGCTTTCTGCAGTGTTACCCATACTCCTCATACGAATATGTTGAAACAACGAAGCACAAATCTTGATGCTACCGACTTGATGAAATATATTTTCAGGTAACGCCGTTGTAAGAGTAGAGTATGCTTTCGTTTCAATCTCTAACGCTTTCTTTTCTTCTTGAGAGTATTGTGAGATGACTTTAGGTGTAAATC
Organism: Bidens hawaiensis; assembly: GCF_021521415.1. Lineage (NCBI taxonomy): Eukaryota > Viridiplantae > Streptophyta > Magnoliopsida > Asterales > Asteraceae > Bidens > Bidens hawaiensis. The sequence continues at coordinate 138,865 of NW_027494473.1, read as the reverse complement.
CGATAGTCTCATCTCCAATCATCGGAACGGTATACACTTCATCCAAGCAATAAGAACAATCAGGGTGAACCGATCCTAGATGAGCACGGAAATGAGGTTCCCACTTAGCTAAGTCACTAAATTTCATTAAAAGCGGACACTTAGAATGAGATCCAATTTCCGTGTCTAATTTTAACATTTGCTGCATAAGTACATTTTGGAAAGCTAACGCGTACAAACCATCCATCTTCAAGGACTAAACTTGAAAATATGTTTAACGAACTTGGAACAATAAATATAATGAACTGTGAACAGTGTTTGTAACGAACTAAGATAACAAAACAATTATAACGAATTGAAAGTTATCTGAGTAACGAACCAGGAGCAGTATTACACGAACTGAGTCAACGAATCAGGTCAAAATGACGAATTAGTTTGACGAAACAGGTCAACAAATCAGATTAACGAATCTGAATTCAATATAACGAACCAAGTAACGAATCTCTGAGTTCACTTAACGAATCAAGTAACGAATCACTAAGTGAAATCTTAACGAATCACAATGTCAACTTAACGAATTAAAGTAACGAATCTGTTATTCAAGATACCGAATTATGATAACGAACTTGCTACAGTTGACAACGAATCAACTATAACGAATCAGTTTGTTAACACGGTTATAACAAACTCTGACAACTTTTGCCACGTGGCAAAAGTTTGTTAGATTTAAAGTTAACGAATCAGACCACGCGTCTGACGAATTAGATGACACGAATCAGATCTGTTAACGAACTTTGCAACGGAATGATAACGAATCAAAATATTTAACGAAATACTTTAACGAATTATATGAAGATTTAATGTATCTTCAACAACAGATGAAGATCTTCAAATCTTCATTCTAAATTTCCAGATTTCTGGAAAAATGAGGAACACCAAATACTATCTCAAATCCGTAATACTAACTCGATAATACATCAAATCACACAAATAATAGCTCAAATTACTCATCAATCCATCGCGAAACCAAATCGCACCAATCCATATCCCAAATCAATCACTAACCAATCCAATTAACCAAAAAAACAAATCCCCTGTTTTCGGTCAATCTCATATCCAACCAATAATAACAGTTATTCAGACCATTTCCCAATTCCTGTCCACCAAACCTTCCCAATACCGTAACAAACAACAATCCAACCAAAATCAATCCATAAGCCATCAAATCAACACTGAATTTGATTGAATTCAAATCAAAAAAGCAACATATAACAAAATTTATATGATTTAACCTTTAATTAACAAATTAAATAAATAGATCAAGAGCAATCGAACCCCGAAAGCTCTGATACCACTTGTAAATACACAGATCTAGCTCAGATCTATAACGATTAACACTTAGATCTAATTCCGTGGGGATCTTGTTCATGATTACTCTTTAACTATATGTTATATCAGTTATATATATGTGTATATAATATATTAATATGTTATATAAGAAGCTTTGATTGAGAGAATACTTGGACAACAATTCGATAAGATTAAACCAAAACTTAAATTAAACAGAGGATGAATACCTCTATATATAGAAGATGGATTCTAGTTCGTTACACATTCCGTAACGAACTAGATCCACTTCGCTACATTACAATAAATAATAATAGACTTAACGAACTTCTCCCTAATTTGTTAAACATCCTTAACAAATTAGGGGGGAACTTAACTTAACATTTAGTTCGTTAAACATCCTTAACGAACTAACTTATACAAAAATAATTCTTTCATTAATAAATACAAAGACTCGAGACGCAAAACCGTTCACTAACACATACCCATGTTCCACCAAAAATCTAGTTTTTTCTTCATATTTCCTAAGGACACTGGCTTTTTATTTCAGTTTATCAATGGCTCTTTGTTCATTTCTTTTCTTTTCATCTTCTTCTTATTTTGCTCCGAAGGCTTTGCACAAACCTTTAATATCTTCAAAGCTCATCTTACTTAATTGTTCATCAGAGTAGTTTCTTTGTTTCATGTGTGATAGATATTGATTCAATAGTTTTCTCTTGTGTTCCCTTTTCTTTCTTACCTCATCTCTCTTATTTTCAAACAGATAATCAAGATCTTTTTCAGAAAGTTCCTTGATTTCTTCATATGTAAAACCATGACCCATCAGGCTAACAACTCTAGGATCTTGTCTCTTCAGCTCCTCCACTCTTACTTCAATGTTTTCAATGTGCACACCAGACAAATGAATTTGAGGTGAAATGGATTCATCTTCTTTATCTTTGATCTCCTCCCCTTCTTCATCATCTTCCATGTCAGATATACCATCCAATGCACCGATTTGTGGTTCATTGAGGTTCATATTCTTGTCTTGTTCAAATTCTTCTGGTTTTATCATCTGCAGTGGTACAACATGGATTGGTTATTCAGATGATTTTTCTTTTTCTTTATCCATCTTCACCTTTTCGTTTTCAACTTTCTTCCTTTTAAGGGATTCTTCAAAATTAGGTATGTTTTGACCGTACCTTTTCCTCTTTCTGGCAAATTTGACCAAGTTTACAGGCCAATTTCTCTTAGCAGACCTGATTTCATTTAGTAATCTTTCAATTGTCTTTGCAGATGATTCTCTTACCATCTCATCCTCTATTATCTTTGCATCATAATCAATTACTAACTATTTGTCATGATTTTCAGAAATAAGTTCCTCAGTTGGTGTTGTCTTTACAGAATCCCCTTCTTCTTGGAATTTATGAACATCCAGAGCTAGTGCTTTCTCAGCATCCTCAGATTGTTTTAATTTTAAGATTCCCTCAAGGACCTCTTGATCTAGCTCATCATCTTCTTCTTCTTTTTCTTCTCTCAACTTCTTTTGTAACTCAAATTGTTCCAATAGGAACCATTGTTCATCCAATTCTTTTTCAGTCAACATGAAATTTAAGAACTCCCTTTCAAACATATCTTTTATAATTTTATCATGTAGAGCCATAGCTTTCACTGAAGAGTCATCAAAAAATAAATATGATCATTTGATTCATCTATTTTCTTCTTAAGTGGTTGTAGTTGACTTTCATTCTCAGCTATTGCCTTCCCCTTTTCGTTCCTCTTTTCCTCATCCTCATCCTCATCAAGAAGTTTAGATGATCCAACCTCTCTTATGACAATAGGTGGCATCTCATCTATTTCTCTGAATAAGTCTTCTAGATCTTCATCTACCACATCCTTCTTTTTTACAATCAGGAAACTTACATCATCAAATTCATCATTAGTAGGGTCAAGTTCCATAGTTTCACCAAATAAGATTACAGTTTCACCAGGGATTATTTCAGTTTCAGCTTCTTCTGTATCTTCATTTAGGACGACTGTTACATCATTATCGTCAACATTAGTCATTATCACATCATCTACATTCTCCATTTCCTCCACAACCACATTCATCTCTCATTATCACTATCACTATAGATCATTCCAATCATCTTCAGAGAGTTGTCATCAGTAGAAACAGGCTCATTCTCCCCTGTTTTGGTGCATATGAGGTCTTCTCAACCTCATATTCTAGGGTTTGAACTTTATGCAGGGATTGTTGCAACTGTTGTTCCAATTCTTTGTTTTTGGCCCTTAACTCTGAATTTTCAGCTCTTAAATCACAATTTTCAACAATGAGATTAATTTTTTTTAAGGTTTCATAGGTTGGGATGGTAGATGGTGAAATGTTAAAACTGAATGGATTAGTTTCAAAGGATTTAGAATTTTGGGTTTGGGTTTGAGATTGGTGTACTTGGCTTTGAATTATTTGGTAACTTATATGTGGTAATGGGTTTTTATTAAAGGAGTTTGGCTTTGGGTGGGTGGTAATGAAGGAAATATCAGTATGGGAAATGTTTTCGGATTAAGCCGCCATTGCGGCTGGACGACAGTTTTGAAATTTTCCTCCATGAGGATTTTATGAGTGCAGAATGAAGGGTTGATACCCTTGATGTCGATAATCTTCCAAGCAATAGCCTCCTTGTGCTCTCGTAGCACCCTCAACAACTTCTTCTTCTCAACCTCGGTCAACGCAGATGCAATGATAACCGGAAGCTTCCTCTCTTCATCTAAAAAAGCATACTCAAGGTGGGAAGGTAAATCCTTAAGCTCTAAGGAAAGAGGAGGACTCTCGACCGAAGGTCGGTCCATTGGATCGTCTCGTACGATCTCAGTAGACACGCCTGATTCAGGGGTATGCGACTCGGTGTCGTCATTTGAGGACTGATTGGTTACGGCCAACCATTTCAATCTCCGGAATCTCCCTATCGAGAATCTGGGTGTCGGAGGCAGATCCTCCACAAATTTCGCTGAAAAACTCCCCGACATGCTCCATGATGGTATCAATGAAGTATAAGGAGTCATCAGCAGACTTGGGGTGTTTCAGTGACTGTCGAACGTCAAAGGTGATGTTCTCATCCCAAACTCTTAAGATTAATTTACCCTCGCAGACATCGATCAATGCCTGTGCAGTGGCAAGGAATGGTCGGCCCAAGATGAGTGGGACACTATCGTCATCGTTCATGTCCAGGATGACAAAGTCCACCGGGAAGATGAACTTGTCGACACGAACAAGCATGTTCTCGACCACCCCTCGGGGGTATTTCACAGAACGATCAGCAAGCTGGATACTCATACGGGTAGGCCTCGGCTCGCCTAAACCCAACTTGCGATACACGGAATACGGCATGAGATTAATACTGGCACCAAGATCTGCCAGTGCATGAACAACCGTATTATCACTCAAGATGCAGGGAATCATGAAACTCCCAGGATCGGACATCTTTTCCGGTTTCTTTCTCTGCAAAACTGCAGAGCAACCAGCACTCAGCGGGATGGAAGAGACCTCAGCTAACTTCTCCTTATTAGAAAGAATATCCTTAAGGAACTTTGCATATTTCGGCATTTGAGTTAGTGCCTCAAGGAATGGAATGTTAAGGTGAGGTTGCTTCAGGAGATCAAGAAATTTAGTGTTCTGCTCCTCATCTCTCTCCCTGCGGACTCTCCCGGGAAATGGGAGTCTAGGTTTGTAGACCCTCGGCGGTGTGCTGGGTGATGGTTGGTTCTCGGCCTGTGTTGAACTTCCGGGTCTGTCCCTTTGATGCACCTCGGCCGGTGGAGACTCCAACTGAATCTCCTCGTCTACTTGCTCCTCTACATCTACCGCAAGCCCTTGATTCACTGGCTTGCTACGTGCCCCTGCCCGCTCCTCGTCATCACCTCCTTCACGAAGGCCTTCGGATTCTGCTCAGTGTTACTCGGAAGTGTACCTGGCGGCCTCTCATTCAGACTATTCGCTATCTCTCCCATCTGCCTCTCAAGATTTTGAATTGACGCCCCCTGATTTCTCATGAATGACTCGTGTTCCCGAAATTTCTCTTGAGTCTCTTTGTGACGGGAATCCTCTCGAGTCATAAGCTGCGACAACATCTGAGGCTGCTGTGCCATCATCTCCTCCACCGTGGGCTTCTTCTCCCCACCACTCGCTCCTTCACCGAAATCCTGGAATAGACTCTAACGCGGCTGGAAGCCGGAATGATTTCCGTTCCTCCAGTTAGGATTTTGGTTACCTCTCCAACCCGAATTATAAGAATTAAAAGAATTAGGGTTTCGGTTCGGATTGTTAACATAGTCGACTGCCTCCTCCTGGAAACCTACAGGGCACTGAACGGTATCATGCCCTCCTCTACAGATCTCGCACAACTTACTCTTCACCTGCAGGTCCTTCACAATCTTCGCTAACGCCTCGACCTGTGCCGCGAGGGCGGTGTTCGTGTCGACTGAATGTATGCCGCGTGATAACGAGTCGACGGTTTTGGTGCTCTTAGAAGGTGGTCGCTGGTATCCACTCATGGCTAAACCGTTAAATAAGGCAATGCACTCATCGGTATCCTTTGTCGTCAATAAGTTGCCTCATGCAGCAGTGTCAAGCATATTCTGAGTCGCGTACGTCACTCCGTTATAGAACTTTTCAACAACCGCCCAGTCCTGCAAGCCGTGGTTCGGATATAAAGCAAGTAGGTTTTTGAATCTCTCCCACGCCTCGTAGAAACTCTCAGTGTCCTCCATCTGGAAAGAATGAATCTGGTTACGCAAACGAGCGGTCTTAGCCGGAGAATCGTATTTTTCCAGGAACTGGGTCTGCATGGCGGCCCAAGTAGAAATGGATCCCTGTGGGAGGGACTCAAGCCACAGACTCGCCTGATCAACGAGTGAGAACGGAAAGATGCGGAGTTTGATGGCGTCTTCGGATACGTTGGCAAGATGAAACGTGTCGCAAATACGTGCGATGCGAGTGAGATGTGAATGCGGGTTTTCGTGGAGCAATCCGTGAAATTGAGTAGAATGGGAAATGGTGTTCAGAACGTTCGATGGAATCTGCCAGGTCGTTTGAACTCCTATAGCTGGTGGAGCAATGCTGGATCTCGCGCCAGCATCGACCGGACGGGCCTGGTCTGCGACTGTCCTCCTCGGTGGTGCGTCGGCCATAATCCTATCCCTAACGATGGGTTCAGATAAAGTAGGAGAAAAGAATGTATTACCGACGGATGTAGATGAACTAGAAGACGGTTTTGTACGACGTCTCTCAAGAAGCTCTCTCTTTGGTTCGGGAAATCCTTCAACTTCTGGTGGTCCTAGAGATCGAGTACGTCGCATACAACTATTAAAATAAATAAAAGAACTATTAATTAACTAAACTATTTTAAACTAACAAACAAAACAATCAAGAAAGACAAGTAGTAACAAAGCAAGTCCTAACTCGAGTCGTTCTTAAAACGCTTCAAACCGTGTCCCCGGCAACGGCGCCAAAAACTTGATGTGTGAAAATGTATAATATAAATAAAGAACGAATCACAATTAAGCTTTAAATTTATAAAAACTAAAATCCTATAGAAACCACACAAAACCGGCAAGTGTACCGATCATAAATAGTATAGCATCAAGGAAGTCCGGATGTCGAACTCAAAGACACGTGAAAACGTTTATGATTAAGAAAACTCTAACCAAGACTTACCAAAATAATATTTATTTAATTTTTAAGATTTTATTTAACTACTTAAATTAATTTAACTAAACGAAAACGTTTGACAAAACACTTTTAGAAAACTTTGATTTAAATTCAATATGTAAAAACGTCTACCTAGGAATGAATCATGTTGACAGATATAACAAGACAATGGATTGAAAATATTCAAGATACCGGTTATAAAAGATGACACAACCAAAACTTGTTTAAGAAAGTCAAATTACCTCTCAGTCTCTCTAACAAACTTTAACTTATTTTAGTCGATTTTTAAATAACAAACCGGAAAAACAATTATTAACGTGTTCAAATATCGACTCTCCTCTCGGTCTCCTCGACACACTATCCTAATGGAGACGAATACTACGCAACCAAGGATAGAGGAACAATTTAACTTAACTCAAATTAAACCAACTAATTGCACATAAACACTCAAACTTGACAAGACAAAAACCCGCTCTCGCGCGGTCTAAATTCTAACAAGTATAAGCAACGAGACAATATTACTTCTTATCACCTCTCGGTCTCAAAGAAGGTGTATTTTAACTGATTTTAGATGATATATTACCCCTACGGTTGTACTTCCCGCAAATAAACCCAAAACACCAAGTAAAGAGCTTAACAAGCAATCAATTAATCAAAACCGATTCAATTAACTAATTCAAGAGGATTATAATTAATAACAAATAAAACACAGCCATCACACACAATCTAATTTATGGTTTAGTTAAACTTTACATCAATAATTCAAGTCTTGAACATTAACAATCCATTAAACAAGTCAAAACCACTCAACAATCATCTATCCTAGGTATAACAAACAAGTTTAGCTACTCATCACTTTTGGACAGCCACAAACAATCAAAGTAAACATCATAAACATCTATATAAACATGATAAAACTCATTCAAGATCCAAACTCAATCAATAACAAGTCAATCTATCAAACAATTGCAAAACAATGTACAACAAAAGACCAAATCAATCAAAGTTAGGGTTCTTGAACAATAATTAAAGTTTAAAGATGTGTTTTACTTAAGAGTATGGCTGAGATCTGTGATGTATTGAAGCCCCTAGCTGCTGCCCAAAGGTTCCTTCTTCTTTCTCCAGCCGTCCAAGACCCTGGCCGCCTCTAGCTTCTCTTTTTCTTTCTTTCTTTTTTCTGCCGCCGGCTGCTGAAGTCCGATCGGAATCTGCCCTTTGGGGTTAGGGTTTTGTATTTCGGGGTTAAGGCTTCAAGAATGGCTGGTTACTTGTGTTATTCTCATAATATAATATAATATAATATAAGGCTTTTAAGATGTGGGCTTGGGTCGGGCCTTGATTAAACTTTGAAACTTTGACACTTAAACCCTCCAACTTCTCTTTTTCTTGCCTTTTTTTCCACATCTTTCCATAACCTACACAAAACATTTCGACTTTGTAAAACTTTGCACTTAACCCCCTAAACTTACATAAATTTGATATTAAATCATTAAAACATCATAAAATTGTAAGGAAATATAAGTGTGTTATTCAACACATCAGTAAACAAGATTTAAAACCTTTTTTCCGCTGAATTTTCCTAATAAAAGGGTTTATTTGGACTTTTATAATCTTGTGAAAACCCAACAATGGCATCAAGAACCGCTTATACAATTACATGATTCATAATTGGGATATAAAGTATTCGGGTTATATGGTATTCTTTACCAAATTGGCCGAAAACTTTAGGCTTTTGGTTACCTCTTTGTTTTTCAATATTGTACCACAACATGCATGTGGAAATCTGGAAAAAATAAGTCATTTGGATAATAAATTCTGTTTGGACAGAATTTGGGTTTTCAGCTCTGGTCGAAAACTCTTGGTTGGAAACCAAGGTTTTCAGTCTGGCCGAAAACTCTCAGACCCACGTTCTCGGTTGGACCGAGAAATTAAGGTTCTCGGTTGATCGAAAACTCATGTTCTCGGTTCTCGGTCTTGGCCGAGAACTCTAGTTTCTCAGCTGACCGAGAACTCCGGGCCGAAACTCTGAAGCTTTGGCTTCTTGGCCGAGAACTCTATGTTCTCTGTTTCTGGCCGAGAACAAAGGGTCAAATGGGAACCATTCCGGTTAAAGGTTGACCTGCTTGTGTTGATGTTCATAACCTAGCCATGATCTTGTGTATATTGAAGTGATGTGTTGTGGTTTATTCAATTTGATTGTAATATTATTTATTCAGGTTTGTAATCTATTTCAAATGGTTTGTAATAATAAGTAGAATAATTGTATTTTTTTTACTAGAAAAATGTATTAGGATATATTTTGTAAAAGAAGATGCAACTACAATACCACTTTGGTTGGAGCCCAAATGGAAGCCCAAATAAGGAGAAATGATCACAACAAGAGGTGGACACTTGAAGCATATGGATGCGGAGTCAAGTGGGAGTTCACCATCACATACCTTGTGTCACGCTCGACCCTTAGGAGAGACCTTATGACCCACTTGTTTCGGTCGACAAGTGTTGTCAATTTAGGTGGCTATGATTATGGACTTGTGGTCATTATTTATGCTTCTGTGGTTGATTTATGTTTTATTTTATCATATTTGGATATGGATGTTAACATACTAAAATCATCAACTTGCATAAAATTGACTCCTTTAAAAATTCTTAAGTAATAAAATTGGTTTTATTAACTATTAATGGTTTCATAATAAAATGGGATTTATTAAAAGGAACTTTGAAAAATGGTTTTCAAAAGGTAACCTACGTTTGAATGCATGCAAATGGAAGGTACATAAAATAGTTTTTCAATCTAGAATTTTGAAAACTTAAATCCCTTTTAAAACAAGTTGAACACCATCCTTTTATACGACACTCGAATCACTTGGGAACTTGATGTGGGATAAAGGTCACCTAACCACATTTAAGGAAACTTGTGATCTTGAGGTGGATTTACAATACTTGTGGGATAAAGGTCACCTAACCACTTGTATGTGTAAACTCACACGTGTGTGTAAGTAGGACGACTTGATTTGGAAACCATGTGAATAGGGTCACCGAAGCATGACGTACAAAGGTGTTGATGGGATTAAACAAGCCAACTAAACATATGATGTTTAACCGATCCCATAAAGCTAGAAGTTGCAAAGGGTTGCAATTGTCAAACGTTGACTACCTTGTTAATTTTTATAGTAGGATAAAGGTCACCTAACTACTATTGGAGCGAAACGATGGATTCTAGGTTTTAATCATTAATTTTCTTGGAGACGTTAAAGGGTATTAACGATTAAAATTTATTAATGATATCGATAATACTAAAATAGAGCTTTGTTGAATTTATAGATGGCCGCAAACAACAATGCACCAAACGCAATTATCCTACCTGTGCATAATCAATCACTGAGATCCATTCTGGATAAGGATCATCTAAATTATAATAATTTTATGGATTGGTATCAAAACTTGAGAATTGTTCTCAAGAAATAAAAGAAATCCTATATTTTGGACGATCCTATTCCCGATGAACCTGATGTTAATGACTTAGATGCCAATAATGATTGGTTAAAATACACCGAGGATTCAGTGCATGTTTCTTGCCTCATGTTGGGAACAATGATTCCCGAGATCCAAAAAGATTTAGAGAATCATGGGGAATTTGACATGATCACCCAGCTTAAGGAAATGTTCCTTACTCAAGCTAGGGTGGAACTGTTCGAGCTTTTCATGCATGTCGTATAGAAGAAACCCAATCTGTCTCATCTTATGTGCTTAAGATTAAAAGCCATAGTGATCGGCTTGAACGGCTTAACTCTCCCGTCTCAAAAGATTTAGCCACGGATATGATCCTTAATGGATTAACTAAAAGGTTTGAGACATTCGTTATGAATTATAACATGAACGGATAGGACAAAAGCATTGGTGAGCTTCATGCAATGCTCAAAACAGCCGAAGCCGGAATGGGTAAAAAGGTTTTACCTGTTCTTGCGATCAATGAAGGATGCTTGAAGAAGTGGCATCATCCAGACCCCAAGGCAAAGGTTGCTAGTGGTAAGGGGCAAGTCATGGGAAGGTTCAAGGGAAAGGCAAAAGCAGAACCGAAACCAAAGAAGTTAAAGGTCAGCGCTGAGGATCCGTGCTTTGGTGGTGGAGAGATAGGCCATTGGATGGGAAATTGTCCAACCTATCTCAAGGAGTTGAAAGCTAAGAGGGATGCGGGGAAAACCTCAGGTACAACTTTCATGATCCATTTTGATCTTAATATTATTTCTTCTAACACATGGGTATTGAATACCGGATGTGGAACTCACATATGCAATTCATTGCAGGAGTTCAAAAGAAGAAATGATTACAAGAAAGGAGATATAAGTCTCTTCATGGGCAATTGAGCAAAGGTTGACATCCAAGCCTGAGGAGATTACGCTTTGAAGCTTCTAAATGGTTTGGAGGTCATTTTGAAAAACATTTTGTATTCTCCTAGTTTGACTAGGAATATTATCTCTCTTTCATTGTTAAGACAATTTGGTTATGATTTAAAGCTTGTAGACAATGGTATTTATGTTTTCATGAATGATGACTTTTATTTTAAAGCAATGCCGTTTAATGGCATTTATGAATTAGTTCATGATAATACATCCATTGATAACTCGTTGTACCAATCTAGCACCAAAAGACTCAAATTGGATTTGAGTAAGACTTTTCTTTGGCATTGTCGCCTTGGTCACATAAACAAGGACGCATTTATACACTTCAAAAGAATGGCCTTTTGGAATTAAATGATGATTCATTTGATAAGTGTGAATCTTGTTTATTGGGAAAGATGACCAAGGAGCCCTTTAGTGGAACGAATGAAAGGGCGAAAGACTTATTAGGTATCATACATTCGGATGTATGTGGTTCTTTTAAGAAAATGACAAGAAATGGTGACAGATACTTCATTACCTTTACTGAAGATTATATTCACTATGGGTATATGTTCTTGTTAAGACACAAAGATGAAGCCTTTGAAGTGTTCAAAGTCTTCCAAACTGAAGAACAAAATCAACTCAATAAAACAATCAAAGTACTTTGATCCGATAGAGGAGGTGAATACCTCAATGATACGTTTTTAGATCATCTTAGAAGCTGTGGGATTGTCTCACAACTTACTCCACCCAGAACACCACAACATAATGGTGTGTCCGAAAAGATAAATCGAACTCTATTGGATATGGTTCGATCTATGATGGCTAGAAGCACATTACCTCTATCATTTTGGTGTTTCACATTGATCTCTGCAGCCCGTATTCTAAATATGGCACCGACCAAGAAAGTGGAAAGGACACCTTTTGAAATATGGCATTGAAGGGTTCCACCATTATCATATTTAAAGGTATGGGGTTGTGAGGCTTATGTCAAGAACAACACCCAAAACAAACTTGAAAGCCGATCCAGTAAGTGTATCTTTGTACGATATCCCAAAGATTCGATGGGATATTATTTCTATAATCCAAACGAGCAAAAGGTATTTGTTGCTCGAAAGGCGGATCTTGGAAAGAAAGTTCCTTATGGAAGGAACTGATAGAACTATCGAACTCGAGGAGGATCGAGAACCACAAGCCGATACACGTTTGGATGACACTAGGAATCAACAAGAGGTTGTTGAGAATGATCAAATGATTGATCAAGACACGCAAAATGTTCGCAAATCTGGTAGAATTAGCACCCCACCTGAGAGATATGGATTTTTCATGGATGGATGCTATGTGGTGGATTCGGATGAACCCACCACATACCGAGATGCAATGTCACAATCTGATTGTGATAAATGGCTTGAAGCCATGAATGTTGAGATGCAATCCATGCATGACAACCAAGTATAGGACTTGGTTGTTCCACCTCTTAATTCCAAACTGGTTGGAAGTAAGTGGGTTTTCAAGAAGAAAATTGATATGCATGGAAACTTGGATACTTATAAAGCTAGACTTGTAGCAAAAGGTTTCACTCAAACTCAAGGGGTTGACTATGATGAAACTTTTTCGCCTGTTGCGATGCTAAAGTCTATTAGGATACTGTTTGCCATAGCCGCATATTATGACTATGAGATATGGCAAATGGATGTTAAAACCGCTTTTCTATATGGACACCTTGAGGAAGATGTCTATATGGTTCAGCCTAATGGTTTTGTTGATCCACAACATCCTAATAAAGTATGCAAGTTAAAGAAATCAATCTATGGATTGAAACAAGCATATAGAAGTTGGAATTACCGTTTGATGATGAAGTTAAGAAATTTGGATTCATCAAGAACGCTGATAAAGCTTGTGTGTATAAATAAGCTAGTGGGAGCATCATTACCTTTATGGTATTATATGTCGATGGCATGCTACTATTTGGAAAGGATATTCCAACCTTGGAAGGTGTAAACGCCTGGCTTGGAAGTTGTTTTTCCATCAAGGATCTTAGTGAAGCCGCCTATATTCTGGGAATAAGGATATATAGTGATAGATCACGGCGGTTGATAGGTTTAAATCAAAGTGAATACATTGACAAAATCTTGAAAAGGTTCAATATGGACAACTCTAAGGAAGGCTTGGTGCCTATTCAAAGAGGAACAATCTTGAGTGCTTCTCAATGTCCAAGCTCAAAGGATGAGCAAGACAAAATGAATGGAATCCCATATGCATCAGCTATAGGTTCCATCATGTATGCCATGATATGCACTAGACCGGATGTGTCATGCACTTTGAGCATGACAAGTAGATACCAACAAAATCCGGGAACAAGCCATTGGATGGGATGATTCTCGTTGTATAGGTTCCATACGTTTCTAATATATGAATCTGGTGAGGAGGAACTCGTTGTAAAGGGTAACTCTGATGTGAGTTTCCAAACTGATCGAGATGATTCTCGATCACAATCGGGATATGTTTTCGTTCTAAATGGTGGTGCTGTCTCTTGGAAGACCGCAAAACAAGATGTGGTAGCGTTGTCCACCACTAAATCTGAATACATCGCCGCCTAATTGGCAGCTCAAGAAGTTGCATCGATTAGAAAGTTCGTGGCCGATCTAGGGGTAATCCGTACCATTCAGGACCCTCTAGAAATATTTTGTGACAACGAGGGTGCGATTTCTCAAATCAAGGAACCCCGTGCACATCAAAAGACAAGGCACATTGAGTGGAGATTCAACTACATAAAGGATGAAGTTGAAAAAGGAAAGATATGAATTCGCAAAGTTCACACTAATCAAAACATTGAGGATCCACTCCCGAAGCTCCTAAAAAGGCCAAAGCATGAGAGTCATACTTGTGCCTTAGGACTTCAATATTCTAGTGATTGGATTTGATCAAAATTTTGTATTTGGATATCGGAACAATTATTATTTTGACTCAATCATATGGTTTTGGTTATGATTATGATTTTGAGTTATGTTCCATTTTTGCATGTTTAAATCCATGAATAATTTAATTATTCTAAACATCCATAGCGATCATATTTGTGGGAACAAATGTGAAGGTAAGACTATTATCAACTTGGATTGGTAGATATTCCTAAGGTATGAATATAGCAAGGGTTTGCTGCCAAGGTTCATAGATATTTATGGGATAAATATTGGACTGACCCGCCCTCAGTTTTACTGCATGGAATCCTTGTGATTTGTGGTCATAAGTAAATTTGAGTAAAGGCGAACATCATAGTATCCTCCGACCTGAGATACATATTGGGTCTTGATATTCACTGACTATTATACTTTGACTTTGTTCTTAGCTGCTCTGAAATATGTCAACATTTAAGGCTAAGCTCAAGTATAGTACGAGGTGATAGTGAGAGACGTATGTAGTCAAAAGGGGATTTGTCCCTCTTATTCTCTGAGAGTTAAATGTCTAAGACCTAATAAGTTAAATCAACAGAGAATGATCACTCTGTGTCTCTGGATTTAACATGACATTTGAGGCAAAACGATAAATGATGGTCTCACCTAAATCATTTTCAAGTAAGGGACTTGAAGGGGATGATGTTATTGAATGGCACTTCGTCATGCGTATTAGGGGCAGTAAACCATTGTTAGGCGGTATTTGCTACTTGCATCAATCTTCTATGTATCTTGTGCAAGTGGGAGATTGTTGGAATCGATCTGCCCAAGACACAAATTTGAGTTGATGTGGCTAGAACGTTATGATCCAAGTCGGGTCATACCCAATAACAAGCTAGACAAACACGATGATATTTATTATTAGATATGATCTAGTTGATAAATATCAAGCACTTATAATATTTGGAGAATTGGTTTTCCAAATGTTTGCACTTGTGTGTTAAATAAATTATATGGATAATTTATTTCTTGAGAGATGTTAAACAAAAATGGGATTTTGATTTTTTTTTGGGTGGGAAAGCCCCACCAAGGCCGGCCCCTCCCTCCTCTCTCTCCCTTTATGTTTCCAAGACCATGCATGTGAGATGTATGGTTGATTACGTTTCTAGTTTAACCAAAACCACACTCTCTCTCATACACACTAGTTCTCTCTTTTCTCTCTACCTCTCGGCCGAACAAAGGAAGAAGAAAAGTAGTTCTTGCAAAGTGAAATCCTAGCATACTTGGTGTTTTGTTGGAAGCTTGAAACGGGTATACAAGCTTGAGGTTTCCTTCTTTGGAGACTTGTCATTCACATATTCGTTCCTTTCAATTTCTTGAAATTAAAGGTATGTAAACTAACACCCTATGGTTGTTCTTGATAGTGTGTATATCGTATATAGATCCTGGATTGGGTTTAACATAAATCGGGTTTTATGTGTATTGGTAAACAAGATTTAAAACCTTTTGTCCGCTGCATTCTCCAAATAGAAGGGTTTATTTGGACTTTGATAATCTTGTGAAAACCCAACAATGGCATCAAGAACCACTTATACGATTACATGCTTCATAATTGGGATCTAAAATTTTCTTAGTCCCCTTTTTATACTATACCCTTGTGCATTTGAAAGTGGGTTTTAAATGATTTTTGTTGTTTAGTATTTGAATACTGCCAAAACCCAGGTTTCAAATTTTTAAGCACAAAGATTGCTCGACCAAAGTATTATACCAAAGATTTCTCTTATATTTTCAGTATATTTGTTTATAATTTTATTAGAAACATACTAAGTGAGTAAATGAAAGAAGTATACTCGAATACACAAGATTGCTTGATAAATTAATCACTAGCCAGATAATTAAATATATATGTTCAAATATACTACTTTGCTCGAGATCAATAAAGATCTCACATAACTTAGAAATATTCCTAAATGTAAAAACTTGCTCTAATATCCTCACCAACTAAAGTTTACTCAAAAGAACTTAAGCAAGAAACAAATTAACTTTGTCCATAGATATACTATCAAGTATACTTGAAAAACAAAGTTTACTTGACATTTCATCAAAAACATAAAGCATGCTGGAGGACACTTATAGTGTTAAATCCTAACATACAAGTGTGTTCTTAGCATAAAGTGCGCTCGAGAAACAAAGTTCGCTCGAAAACACTTAAATTTCAAAATAAAGTAT
This sequence comes from Bidens hawaiensis, assembly GCF_021521415.1. Lineage (NCBI taxonomy): Eukaryota > Viridiplantae > Streptophyta > Magnoliopsida > Asterales > Asteraceae > Bidens > Bidens hawaiensis. Next base: position 122,354 of record NW_027494473.1, on the reverse strand, counting down.
TCAGACTTACTCAAAACATAATCATATCAAGAATTTATCGAATATGCTCGAATGAGACAAGTTTTTAAACAAATATCCAAGTTTGAACGAAAATACATATTCATGTAAAAATTACACAAGCATACTCAAAGATACTTATTAATCATACAACATATTAAAAAATAGACAAATCATCAATGGATAATTCATTTTGAGAGAAGATTTGCTATTAAATGCAACACTTTTTTACTTAAACCTTACTTTAAACATTTTTTCTTTTTTTGCTCAAATTTTAAGAGCAAATGGTGCATTTTGACATCAAATTTCAGTTTTGTCATTTCAAATTCTTTTCTTTTATGAAAAGATCTCAACATAGGATCATATTAATTAAGTCACCTTTCAATACTTCATTCTCAGCATTATTATGACACATTAGACATGTTAATAGTAGGTAATTACTTAGCACGGATTTCATTACTTTGGTGATATGCTTAAGATTCAATTAGTTGCATTATAAAAAAATGGATAACACCTATTGCACTATTATGTCTCATATCTCTTCTCAAAGCTTATTTGGCTTTCTCCAGATCAAAATTGACTTCAACTCCCTAGTATTTGGTCAAAATATATTTTATGACAAAACATGAATAAATTTCTTTAATTAATATATCTTTTCAAACTTTAAGGTTGAACGTTGGACTTACATGCCACGCAGTTCAGACTTAAATACCTTCCATTCAAGGCGTTTAGGACTTACAATGATGCCCCGCCTTTGTAGTTCTAGTTTAAACCATCATGTTTGTAATTTTATCAACTTTTGGTTGATGTATATTCTTTTTGCATAATTTGTTCTTTGTCATATATAAAAGGAATCATTTTGAGTGACTAAATACCAACAGGCTTGTGTATGACTGGATAGTTACTTTTCAGCCTATCATTTGAAGAGATTTATCTTGAAACATGCATATTTCAATAATGTATCTCCACATTAATTTTTGCATTTTCATTAGTTTATATCACCTCAGTTTTTACACATCATGGAAAGTTACCATACATATCAATGACTGCACTAATAATCCTTTTAGCCTATTAAATCCATAAGATTAGTGCAAATAACCAATTTATTATCATTTCCCGTAAGGTTAGATCAATTTCAATTTAAAAACCTTTTAAGCTTCTTTAAAGCTTGAATTGAGTAATCTTACCGTACCTCAACACTATAAGTTTTCTCTTTTAACAGTAACATTTTACTTTTGAAAAACTTCAATGATAATTCACTCAATCACACAAGTTTTAACACAAAAGTAATTTTGATAAAGACAAACTATTTACATATTTAAGCATAATCAGAAATCACATTAATGCATAACCACAAGCAGTCAGACATGAAATTTCGTTGAGATAAAGCATGCATAACCTTACTTGTTCTAAGCGCACAATGCATAATCATTTCACAGCACATATTATGATCAATTTTCAGACAATTATGAATATAAGACACATCATATTAGTTTCAAATATACTCATCAAATTATCATAAGTCATAATAAAAAATCCATATTTAAGCATCTTAGATAATTAAACAACAAATATTCAATCAAGCACATTTTGATCACTGCACATATCACATAAGCACACATAGTCACACATAATCATTTTTAAATCACTCAAGACCTTTTAACCAATTAGTCAATTAGCACATATGAACATATATCATCAATCAGACTTCATCAGAGTTGATCATGCCTAAAGCCTTTAATAAGAAATTGAATCTAGTTTTATCTAGTGGCTTGGTGAACAAATAAGCCAAGTTATCACTAGTTTTAACTCTTTCATTTCTATTAGTCTTTTATCATTACAATCTCTGATGAAATGGTGTCTGATTTCAATATGTTTGGTCTTTGAGTGTTTAACTAGATTTTTTACAATGAATAAAGCAGCAGTATTATCAATGAGAATTGGAGTGTTCAAGAAATTTAGACCATAATCAAGCCGTTGATTCTGAATCTAGAGGACTTGAGCACAACAAGCAGATGCAACAATGTATTCAGCTTCAGCTGTTGATATTGACTTCCTGCTCATATTGCATCCATCATATTCACTGTCAGTATAGGTAAGAAAATCAAAAGCATTGTTCTTTGGATACCATATTCCCAAATCTGGCTTTCCCTTCAAGTATTTGAAGATTCTCTAGCAGCCATCATATGTGAAACTTTGGGATTAGCTTGGATCTTGCACACACACATACAACAAACATGATATCTAGTCTTGAAGAAGTTAGATACATGAGTGATCCAATCTTAGCTTTGTATTCATGTTGATCTACAGTCTCCCCCTTTTCCTCAGCTACCATCTTTTCATGTGTGTCCATTGGAGTAGAAGCAGTCTTCAAACCTTGGAATTTAAACTTGGTTAAGATGTCTTGTACATACTTGGATTGACTGATGAATATTCTGTAACGCCCTGAAATTCGATTGGTAAACTAGGATCGTGAAATCATCGGAAACTATAGACTTTGGGATTTTGGACGATAAGTTCGGAACCCATATCATTGGAAAAATCTGCTTTTATCATTTAAAATGTTTATTTTATAAAACGACATTTACGCCTGAAAAATATTAATTTTTATGCTTTCGAAAAATTAAATGTTCTTATTTAAAAAGATTTCAAATAATTATTCGGAAAATGGTTTTATAAAAGTTTTGCTGAAAAAGTTTTAGTTTGTTTAAAAACTTATGAACTCGACTAGTCTTGACCCGTCGGTAGCCTAAACCCGAACCCGAGTCACCCGAGTATTTAAGCGGAAAATCAAGTATTCTTACACCATCTCTTTCATTTCCACCAACACTTCCCACCCAAACACTCTCATTCTAGAGAGAGAAACTAGAGAGAGAAAGTCTTCAAACTTCAAATCCGAGTCCACAAATCTGTTTGTTGTTATTCTTGGTAAGATCTTCTTGAAAATCATCCATTTTCATAACCGTTTTCGGCCTCAAATCGAGCAAAAACACCCACTTTCGTTTCTAGAGTTTTCGGGTCAAAAACCGTCTTGTTTTGGTGTCAAAATGCAGGCTTTTGTGTTTAAAATCACTAGGAATCGATAGCCCTTTCAATCCCGAGCATTTCCATGTCAAAAACTTCGATTTTGGGTCAAAAATCTGGAAAATCTGAAAAACCCGTAGGTTTCTCCGTCGCCCAGCTTGAAGGAGTCGAATCAGACTCATTCGATCGAACCAGTCGATCGAATCAGTCCAGTCGATCGAATCAGTTCAGTCGATCGAATAGGAAAGCAACCGAATGGTCTCCAACTCATTCGACCGAATGAGTTTCGTATTCGATCGAACGAGTGTCTATTCGATCGAACAAGTTCCATGTTCGACCGAACGAGTTTTTCCAACTGGTTCGACCAAATGTGTTTCTAGTTCGATCGAGTGTGCCACAGATTCGATCGAATGTGTGTCTATTCGATCGAACGTGTTCCTATTCGATCGAATCAAGCCAGAACCAAGCTGTTTCGTCTTTAAAACCCAGTTTTTGCTCGAGGCCGCGTAAGCTCGTTTTCTTAGACTTATAGCACGTTGTTAACCTCATATTTATGTTCAACTCTAGGCTAAGGAGATCTATTGTAGCACCATCCTAACCCGAGATCAAGGTGAGTTCATAGCCCCTATTTAAGCTTTTCAAAACTATGGGGTGGAAACATGGTAACTTTACACGTTTGGATAAAAATCATTTATGCAAACACTCTTTAAACTATAAACTTTTGGATTTCTACACACGTGCGGAAATCCACAAGCTTTTTAAGAATCTATAAACTTTGGAAATCTATGAACATGGGGAAAACCCATCAACTTATTGAGATCTAAGAACATTGGAAATCAATGAGTATGGGAAATTCTATGAACATTGACATCATGGGAAATGGGAATCATATTCATATCATCATAGTCATTGTGTCAGCATGGAAATCTAGAGATCAAAGCATCATGAGTTGAATTGGACGCGAGAGTTTATTCTACTCTCGGTAGAACTCGCGACCATGAGTGGCATTCTATTCTCGGTGGCACTCGTAACTCATGGGATTTCATACTAGTCTCGGTGAAATCCATAACTCTTGAGGACCTATACTAGTCTCGGTAGGGACCAAGGGAACCCAGGATTCTTTGGGGAGTCTATCCTACTCTCGGTAGAACCTAGCTGAGTCCTGGATGACAAGAACGAGGTAGTCTTGGTTTAAGTCTTGCGTGGGATCAATCAAGTCTTGTGTGATCATTGAGTTTCATCTTCATTCATCATCATCATCATTTATTCACCATCATCTTGGATACTAGTAAACTGTGGGATCTTGGTGTTGGTTTATCTAGTAAACTTAGCATGCTCAAATCTATATGTCCTTATTTATGCTTAACTGCTATGTGCTACATGTATCGTTGGGAGACCACAAATCTTTGAGTAATCTTATCACAAACGACTCTAATGGGAGAATAATAAGCCCGCTGAGAGTCCAGGAGAACATTTCATGTTTTACTTACTACAAAAACCTCTTTGGGAAAACCAAGAGCCCTTTTCTTACAAACCATCTTAAAACCGGGTATTATATCCAAACATAGTAGTATAAGTTGTAGGAGTGGTGGGTTAGCCGCAGGTACACCCTATATATAAACCCCTACAACCTATACTAGTATGTTTGTGTATAAACTCTTTTTCTTTAAACCTATGAATTCACTCATCTACTTTATGTAGTTGACAGTTTGTTACATGTTTTCAGGAAATAATGCAGCAAGAAATCCCTAGCAAGTTTAGAGGCCTTAGAGAGATGAAGGCTAGTCTAGGAGTTGTTTGGAAACTTGATATTTTGTATTAAAACAGTTTGTTTCATGTTACCTGGATGGTGTAATATTTGACATTTTGGTTATGTTTATGCATTTAGACTTTTATACTATTGTGCTCAACAATCACGACTTAGTCGCCGCGCCTCGATTATTCCGCCATCACGATCGGGGTGTGACAGATTGGTATCAGAGCCAGTGGTTATAGGGAATTAGGAAACCGACCTAGACTATAACCTAGGATCCTTGACTCTAGATAGCTCATGCATCACAATCACATGTCTACACTTATATACGTGCTGCGTGCTTATGTGTTGTATATTAACTGTTAATCTCTTGAGCCATGTCATTCTGTGTTCTTGGTATAATCTATGTCCTCTATTCTTAATCTTTGGCGTGTCATCGATTCTATCTAACGCTCGTTTTTTTTTCGTTTTGTCAAGAATGCCTCCCAGACGTGCACCCGCCCCCTTGGACTCCGCTGATCTAGCCAACCTTATAGCCCAGCAGATCGCGGCTGTGTTACCAGGCATGGTAACAGCCATCAGCCAGGGGCTGAGGCAAGAAGGAACCTCTGGGGCCAACCAAATTCCAGCTCAGAACGCAAATGAACCAGCAAATAAGCCATACAAGGACTTCATGGCTACCAAACCCACCAGCTTCAGCGGTTCAGAAGGCGCCGTTGGTCTCCTCCAGTGGATCGAAAAGATGGAGGCTGCCTTTGTTATTAGCTCGTGCCCTGAGACACTGAAGGTCACGCACGCGGCAAGCATGTTGTCTAAACGCGCGCTGACCTGGTGGAACAACGAGATAAGAACCCGCGGGCGTGAGGCTGCCTTGGCCATGACCTGGTCGGAATTCGTAGCTTTGGTTACCCGCGAGTTCGTACCTCGCAGTGAGGTGCAGAAACTTGAAGCTGAGTTTTGGGTGCACAGAATGACGGGCGCTGATCACCAAGGGTACACGGAGCGTTTTCACGAGCTCTCCCTTCTCGTACCACACTTGGTCACCCCTCCCTCCCGGGCTATTGAGCTTTACATCAATGGCCTACCTGACACTGTCCGTGGAATCGTTATCGGGGCTGACCCATCAACCCTACAAGCGGCCATTGAACTAGCTGCCCGACTGACCCAGGACCAGGTTAAGACTGGGGTCCTAGCCAAAGGTACGGGCAAGGCCGCCGAGGGCTCATCCAAAAAGATCAACCGCATCAAAAAGCGTAAGGCTAGCAGTTACGCGATGGTTACTCCCGCAACCCCAATCAGCTCTGTCGCACCTGCTCCCACCCCTTCTGGAAGGCCAAAGAGGGAGTACACTGGGGTTCACCCCATGTGCGGCACTTGCCAATTTCATCACCCTGCCGGAACCCCGTGCTGGAAATGCACGAACTGTGGGCGTTTGGGGCACCTAGCGGAACGCTGCAGATTTCAAGGTAATCAACTGGCAATACAGAGCAGCAGTTCCCAACCCAGCAACACTCGAGGCTGTTTCGAGTGTGGAGCCACGGACCACTTCAAGAGCAGGTGTCCTCGTCTTGCAAATCTTCCTCCGGCCCGAGGCCGAGCCTTTACTATTGGCGCTGCTGAAGCTCGCCAAAATCCTGACGTCATTACTGGTACGTTCATTCTCAACAATCTCTGGGTTTCTATTCTATTTGATACGGGTGCAGATAGAAGTTTTATTTCTAGCGCATTGGTCCCATTGCTTAATCTAGGAACCTCTGTCTTAGACCCCGCTTTCTCTGTCGAATTGGCAAACGGAGAGTCTACCCAAGTGAACGAAATCGTTCGCAATTGCACGCTTACGTTTGATCAGACGCCTCTTAGCATTGACCTCATCCCTATGCAATTAGGAAGTTTCGATGTAATTGTTGGGATGGATTGGTTGTCCATCAACCACGCGGAAGTGGTGTGTGCTGAGAAGCTCATTCGCGTTCCTTGTTCTTCTGGCGAGTCCATAATTATTCAAGGAGAAAGATCAGGTAGATGTCTGATATTAATCTCCTGCTTTAAAGCTCGGCGATGCCTTCGAAAGAAGTGTCTCGCCTTCCTAGCTCATGTCTCCATCAAGAAATCTTTGGGGAAGAAGCTCTCTGATGTCCCCGTCGTGCGTGAATTTCCAGACGTTTTTCCTAAAGACTTACCCGGACTACCTCCTAGCCGACCATGAGCTTCATCTCAGGCTTACCTTGGATCTGCTGAGGAAAGAGCAACTCTACGCCAAATTCTCCAAATGCGAATTCTGGCTAAGGGAAGTTCAATTCTTAGGTCACATCATTAACAAGGAAGGCATTCATGTCGACCCTGCCAAGATTGAAGCCATCAAAAATTGGGGAGCGCCTACAACGCCAACCGAAATTCGTTCATTTCTTGGTTTAGCTGGGTACTACCGTCGATTCATCTCGAACTTTTCAAAGATCGTATTGCCTCTCACAATGTTAACTCAAAAAGGGGAACCGTTCATTTGGAGCCAAGAGCAGGAAGAGGCTTTCCAAACATTGAAACATAAACTCTGTCATGCACCAATCCTGTCACTTCCTGAGGGTAACGATGATTTTGTTGTTTATTGCGACGCCTCGAGCCAAGGTCTAGGCTGCGTCTTAATGCAACGCGGTAAGGTCATCGCTTACGCCTCGCGTCAACTCAAGAGTCATGAGAGGAATTATGTCACTCATGACTTGGAATTGGGTGCTGTGGTCTTTGCCTTAAAAATATGGAGACACTACCTATACGGTACGAAATGTGTCATCTTCACCGACCACAAGAGCCTACATCACATCCTCAATCAAAGGGAGCTAAACATGCGACAACGTCGATGGGTTGAACTCCTAAGTGACTATGACTGCGAAATCCGCTACCACCCTGGAAAGGCTAACGTAGTGGCTGACGCGTTAAGTCGCAAGGAAAGGACCCAGTTGCATGCGATCCGTATTCAGTCCAATCTTCCCTCCATGGTTCTTGAAGCTCAAAAGCAAGCGATTGCTGGTGGTGATCTCAAAAATATGCTATCTTGCGGTGCCGAACGGAAGTTTGAAACCAAGTCTGATGGTATACTTTACTACTTAAATCGCATGTGGATTCCAAACTCTGAACCACTTCGAGAACTCATCCTGAACGAAGCGCACAAATCCAGATACTCTATTCACCCAGGCAGTGATAAAATGTATCAGAATCTCAAGTCTCACTTCTGGTGGCCGGGTATGAAGAAAGTCATAGCTTTGTACGTCGGTAGATGTCTAACATGCTCGCGGATCAAGACTGAACATCAGAGACCATCTGGCCTGCTACAGCAACCGATCATACCGCAGTGGAAGTGGGACGAAGTCGCTATGGACTTCATTACCAAACTCCCGCGGACACCCAGCGGTTATGACACGATTTGGGTTATCGTGGATTACTTGACCAAGTCTGCCCATTTTCTCCCTGTCCGCGAGGACTACACTACGGAGAAGCTGGCGCGGATTTACATTCGTGAGATCGTAACCCGTCACGGTGTGCCTAAGGGCATCACGTCTGACCGTGACCCCTCTTTTGCGTCAAGGTTCTGGAAGTCATTTCAGAAAGCCTTTGGGACAAGTGTGAAACTTAGCTCTGCCTATCATCCTGAAACGGACGGTCAGAGCGAAAGGACCATACAAACCCTGGAGGATATGCTCAGAGCCTGTATCCTTGAATTCGGTAGTAGCTGGGAGACTCACCTTCCTCTTGCAGAGTTCTCATACAATAACAGCTATCATGCTACCATCAAATGCGCACCATTCGAGGCACTCTATGGCAGGAAATGTCGTTCTCCACTGTGTTGGTCCGAGACCGGAGATTCTCAAATCCTCGGCCCGGAACTGATACAGGAAACCACTGACAGTATCGCCATCATCCAGCAAAGACTTAAGGACGCCCGCTGTCGACACAAGTATTACGCTGACAAACGCCGCAAACCTCTGGAGTTCCAAATAGGCGATCGCGTAATGCTCAAAGTTTCCCCCTGGAAGGGCATTGTTCGCTTCGGGAAAAAGGGAAAGTTTGCTCCAAGGTACGTAGGACCTTTCAAGATCATCGAAAAGGTCGGACCCGTAGCCTATCGCTTGGAATTGCCTCCAGAACTCAGCCGTGTTCACAACGTTTTTCATGTGTCGCAACTCAAAAAGTGCCTCGTTGACGAGACCGCTCAAATCCCGATCGACACGGTTCGCATCGACGACAAACTACACTTTGTTGAGGAACCTGTCGAGATCCTAGATCGAGAAGTCAAAAGGACTAAGCGAAGCCGGATACCCATAGTCAAGGTACGTTGGAACAACCATCGTGGACCCGAGTTCACATGGGAGCGAGAGGTTAAGATGAAGGAGGAATACCCTCATCTGTTCGCATAGTCATCATCTTTGTAATTCTAGAAATCTTGGAGTCAATGTAATCGTAATCATGTAATCAGGGACCAATATCAATCAATGAAGTATCATGTTGTTCCTATTTGCTTATAAATATTCTCTTATTTGCATAACACCAAGTTTGGCTACCCATGACTCGTGCTGGAAAACACAAGTTGTGCATACTTAATCATGTAAACATTGGGGTAAACTATGTATCATTGAGCCAAAATTTGTCATCATTCTAGCATTCATGAAGCATGGTTGTGGGTGTGTGTGTGGTGTCGTGTCGATTTTTCTAGCCGCACACAATGGAGTTTATACATAGATACAAGGTGAACTCGTAATTATAGTCCGGAATATAATTACATCAAGTTCACAGGTGTATACGTGTATAAACAATATGCTATTGTGTAACTATGAGTCATGAACTCAAGCTTCGTGTAGGGAATTAATCAATGAATGTTGAAGGAGTGGTGGGTTAGCCGCTGGTACACCCTATACATAAACCCCTTCGGCACAAGTTGATTATGTCTGAAGCGAGACTTGGAATTAGGGACTCATAGTTAGCGTGGCAGCTGTGAGGCGTTAAATTCAAGAGTTATTGAGGGAATTATTCATTGGAGATTGAAGGAGTGGTGGGTTAGCCGCTGGTACACCCTATATATAAACCCCTTCAATCCGAAATGAATATGTCTGATGTAAAGCTTGAAGGTGATGCCTTGTAGTGGAAAATAGTGTGTCGTCCTGTGTGTCATTGAACTAATAGGAGTCGAAAGAAACACCCAAGTGGAGTTGAGGGAGTGGTGGGTTAGCCGCTGGTACACCCTATATATAAACCCCTTCAACTTGATTTGGGTGGTATCCAAGACGAAAATTAGGGGTAGTGGCGCATAGTGGTCATCATGGGATCATTTGATCTAAAACATCATTGCATCAACTATACTAAGTTCTAAATTTCGGGACGAAATTCCTCTAAATTGGGGAGAATGTAACGCCCTGAAATTCGATTGGTAAACTAGGATCGTGAAATCATCGGAAACTATAGACTTTGGGATTTTGGACGATAAGTTCGGAACCCATATCATTGGAAAAATCTGCTTTTATCATTTAAAATGTTTATTTTATAAAACGACATTTACGCCTGAAAAATATTAATTTTTATGCTTTCGAAAAATTAAATGTTCTTATTTAAAAAGATTTCAAATAATTATTCGGAAAATGGTTTTATAAAAGTTTTGCTGAAAAAGTTTTAGTTTGTTTAAAAACTTATGAACTCGACTAGTCTTGACCCGTCGGTAGCCTAAACCCGAACCCGAGTCACCCGAGTATTTAAGCGGAAAATCAAGTATTCTTACACCATCTCTTTCATTTCCACCAACACTTCCCACCCAAACACTCTCATTCTAGAGAGAGAAACTAGAGAGAGAAAGTCTTCAAACTTCAAATCCGAGTCCACAAATCTGTTTGTTGTTATTCTTGGTAAGATCTTCTTGAAAATCATCCATTTTCATAACCGTTTTCGGCCTCAAATCGAGCAAAAACACCCACTTTCGTTTCTAGAGTTTTCGGGTCAAAAACCGTCTTGTTTTGGTGTCAAAATGCAGGCTTTTGTGTTTAAAATCACTAGGAATCGATAGCCCTTTCAATCCCGAGCATTTCCATGTCAAAAACTTCGATTTTGGGTCAAAAATCTGGAAAATCTGAAAAACCCGTAGGTTTCTCCGTCGCCCAGCTTGAAGGAGTCGAATCAGACTCATTCGATCGAACCAGTCGATCGAATCAGTCCAGTCGATCGAATCAGTTCAGTCGATCGAATAGGAAAGCAACCGAATGGTCTCCAACTCATTCGACCGAATGAGTTTCGTATTCGATCGAACGAGTGTCTATTCGATCGAACAAGTTCCATGTTCGACCGAACGAGTTTTTCCAACTGGTTCGACCAAATGTGTTTCTAGTTCGATCGAGTGTGCCACAGATTCGATCGAATGTGTGTCTATTCGATCGAACGTGTTCCTATTCGATCGAATCAAGCCAGAACCAAGCTGTTTCGTCTTTAAAACCCAGTTTTTGCTCGAGGCCGCGTAAGCTCGTTTTCTTAGACTTATAGCACGTTGTTAACCTCATATTTATGTTCAACTCTAGGCTAAGGAGATCTATTGTAGCACCATCCTAACCCGAGATCAAGGTGAGTTCATAGCCCCTATTTAAGCTTTTCAAAACTATGGGGTGGAAACATGGTAACTTTACACGTTTGGATAAAAATCATTTATGCAAACACTCTTTAAACTATAAACTTTTGGATTTCTACACACGTGCGGAAATCCACAAGCTTTTTAAGAATCTATAAACTTTGGAAATCTATGAACATGGGGAAAACCCATCAACTTATTGAGATCTAAGAACATTGGAAATCAATGAGTATGGGAAATTCTATGAACATTGACATCATGGGAAATGGGAATCATATTCATATCATCATAGTCATTGTGTCAGCATGGAAATCTAGAGATCAAAGCATCATGAGTTGAATTGGACGCGAGAGTTTATTCTACTCTCGGTAGAACTCGCGACCATGAGTGGCATTCTATTCTCGGTGGCACTCGTAACTCATGGGATTTCATACTAGTCTCGGTGAAATCCATAACTCTTGAGGACCTATACTAGTCTCGGTAGGGACCAAGGGAACCCAGGATTCTTTGGGGAGTCTATCCTACTCTCGGTAGAACCTAGCTGAGTCCTGGATGACAAGAACGAGGTAGTCTTGGTTTAAGTCTTGCGTGGGATCAATCAAGTCTTGTGTGATCATTGAGTTTCATCTTCATTCATCATCATCATCATTTATTCACCATCATCTTGGATACTAGTAAACTGTGGGATCTTGGTGTTGGTTTATCTAGTAAACTTAGCATGCTCAAATCTATATGTCCTTATTTATGCTTAACTGCTATGTGCTACATGTATCGTTGGGAGACCACAAATCTTTGAGTAATCTTATCACAAACGACTCTAATGGGAGAATAATAAGCCCGCTGAGAGTCCAGGAGAACATTTCATGTTTTACTTACTACAAAAACCTCTTTGGGAAAACCAAGAGCCCTTTTCTTACAAACCATCTTAAAACCGGGTATTATATCCAAACATAGTAGTATAAGTTGTAGGAGTGGTGGGTTAGCCGCAGGTACACCCTATATATAAACCCCTACAACCTATACTAGTATGTTTGTGTATAAACTCTTTTTCTTTAAACCTATGAATTCACTCATCTACTTTATGTAGTTGACAGTTTGTTACATGTTTTCAGGAAATAATGCAGCAAGAAATCCCTAGCAAGTTTAGAGGCCTTAGAGAGATGAAGGCTAGTCTAGGAGTTGTTTGGAAACTTGATATTTTGTATTAAAACAGTTTGTTTCATGTTACCTGGATGGTGTAATATTTGACATTTTGGTTATGTTTATGCATTTAGACTTTTATACTATTGTGCTCAACAATCACGACTTAGTCGCCGCGCCTCGATTATTCCGCCATCACGATCGGGGTGTGACATATTCCATCCATCTTCTGTTGAACTTGTAATCCAAGGAAGAAATTAATCTCTCCCGTAGAACTCATACTGTATTTTGACTCATGAATTCTTCAAACTCTAAAAAAATTTGTTCATTTGTAGATCCAAATATGATATCATCAACATATACTTGAAGTAGGAGTAAATCTCTTCCTCTTTTCTTGTAGAACAGGTCTTGTCAATGGCTCCCCTTTGAAAACCTTTTGCAAGTAGATGATTTAACAAATCATGAACCAAGCTCTAGGAGCTTGTTGTAATCCATATAGAGCCTTGTTAAGTCTATATACTCTATGTGGATAATCGGGATCCTCAAAACCTGGAGATTGAGTGACATACACCTCAACTTCTATTTTTCCATTTGAGAAAGCAGATTTAACATCCAACTAGAACACTCTAATGTTCTTTGATGCGGCATATGCTAAAAAGATTCTAATTGCTTCCAACCTTGCTATAAGAGCAAATACTTCCTTAAAAATCATTTCCTTCTTCTTGTAAGCAACCAAGAGCAACTAATCTTTCCTTGTTTTTCATTACAATGGCTCTTTCATCCCTCTTGTTTTTGAAAATCCATTTGGTGCCTACTGCATACTTTCCTCTTGGTTTATCAACTAGCTCCCAGACTTGCAAGTTTCGAAACTGAGCCAATTCCTCTTGCATAGATTCTACCCAACTGTTGTTCTTTAGTGCTTAAATAGTGATCTTTGGTTCTATTTGAGATAAAAAGCAGGACTATAAGCAAATGTTTGTAGTTTCAGAGGCACTTCTGATCACTCTTTCATGTAGGTCATCAATGATGTTCTCAATAGGATGATTCTTTTGAAAAGAAGAAGTTTGAATGATTTGAGTGGAAATTAAATTTGAATCTAGATTTGAATCATTTTGATCAAGTTCTTCAATGATCAAATCTTGTGCTTCATTGTTCATGTCTGCTACTTCCACATTTTGATTAGATGTTGATGCAACATCATTTGACATATTCAAATTCTGAAACAAAGTTTCATACATTGACTGAGTGTCATGTTGAGTCTGGTTTTGTTGATTATCAGTCTGTTCACTAGATGTTTTAGCGTATTCATGTTCTTGAGGTTCCCCATTTTGTTCATTTACCTCATTTTCAGTATTTTGTAAATTCTTTCTTTGAAAGGAGAATTCAATGTCTTCATGTGTAACTTTAGACCATAATCTATGTAAATTGATCTTCTCATCATTGTTCACTTCAGGATGACTTGTTTTATAGAAATATTCTTCAATGTCATCAACATAAATCTTGAATGACTTAATCAATTTCCCTAAATCAAACAACCAACTTGCTCCATCAATAGTATTAAACTGATTCTCATTGAAGATGATGTCAGATAATTCAATCACACTCATATGATCTTTCACATATACTCTATATGCTTTTGAGTGTGATGAACATCCAACAAAGAAAAAGTCTAAGGGATTTGATTGAAACTTGTTCAAGTAAAGTTTGGTGTTTAATAGAGAACATTTGCATCCAAAAGGCTTGAGAAAATTGATGTAGGGCTTTCTTTTGTACAAAATCTCATAGGGAGTTTTGTTTTGTCTTTTTTTGAGAAGGACCCTGTTTTGAACTTAACATGCAATGTTGATTGCTTCTGTCCAAAAAGTTACCGGCAAATAAGCATATCCAAGCATGGTCCTTGCAGCCTCTACTAATGTTCTATTTCTTCTTTTTGAAACACCATTTTGTTTTGGAGTTCTAGGAACACTGAATTATTGAAATCTTCCTTTTTCTAGACAAAATTCAGTCATAACCCCATTTTTGAACTCAGATCCATTGTCACTTCTCATAACCTTAACCCTGTTATACTTGGACTTGGACTCTTAAATTGGACTTAAAAACAATCTCTAATCAAATTAAAATGTTCCAGTTAACTAATGGTAGCAATTCAACCAACTCGTCGCTTCATCAAGAACTTGATTCCATCATAGCACTGCTACTCGTATACCCCGTCTATTGTCCCATGAGGGGTTCAGTGAATGGAAATTTCGTTTTGAACACTACATCAAGATGAAAGATTCCCAAATTTGGAAAAGCATTGTGAGGGGACCTCAAAGGATCACCTATCAAATGGATGGTTCTGACAAGGTTCTTGTGAAAGAAGTTGCTAAGTATGATGATGATGACTTTGCTAAAGTTGAGAAAGATGAGAGAGCTCTTTCCACTCTAACCATTGCACTCTCACCTGAGATTTCCCTTCAGTTTAGAGAAATTCAATCCGCTAAAGAGTTGTGGGCTGCACTGATAGATGTTTATGATGGAAATGAAGATATGAAGAGAAGTCGCCAAGATCTGCTGCGACAAAAGTTCAATATGTTCAATCATGTTTTGGGAGAGACATTGGAATCCCAACTTCAAAGATTCATATCTCTTGTGACTGAAATGAGAACAGGCGGAATTTATCTGCAAAACTTCAGAGATAACTAACAAGTTGGTAAACTCCTTACCGAAAAGTTGGGACATGAATGTTGCGGTTATCAAAAAGACTAAGGATCTCAACAGGATGGGTATGACTGAAATGATAGCCACTATTAAAGTCTGTGATATGGATGATAAACAGCGGGCAATAAATCATGCTAGTTCTTATAGTGCTGCTGGATACACTGTTGCTTCCAACAGTGCTCTTATGTCTCAAGATAGTTTCTCACTATTCAAGCATACTCAACAACCACCTCAAGGAAACTTCCAGATGTTCTCATCCACTATAGGTCAATCATCATCATCCAACTCACCCAAACTAGCTCCAGTGTTTTTCACTAAGTTTGGACAGTCTTCAAATGACACTGGTAAAACCACCCACTCCCCCAGTCAGAACTTCAGCCAGATCCCCACCATACCAAAGGAGACTCAAGAGAATATAACTCTAATGGCGGGATTCATGAATTGTTATCATGCCTTTTTGGCTGGAGATTTGGTTCAACCTGTGGTTGCTGTTGAACTAGATCAAATTCATCCAGATGATGTTGAAGAAATGGACATCTCGTGGCAAATTGCCATGGCAGTTTTCCGTGCAAAGAAGTTTACTAAGAGGACGGGTAGAAATAATTGTAACATGCCTAATAATCAAAAGGTGGGTTTTAAAAAAAGACACTCTCAGGTGCTACAATTGTCACGAGCCGAGTCATTTTGCTCGTGAATGTACTAACCCAGCTAAGGATGGAAATACGGAAAGGGCATTGGTTCCAGTTGGAAATGCTTGTGGTGAGGCTGGAGGTAGTTCAGGTGATGGTGAAAGAAGTATGGTTGCTCAATAGTTTTCTTGGGAAGGTAAGATGGATGCACTTAACATTGGAAATCAGACTGCAAATTTCGCCAATGTTGAAGACACTGGAGAAGAAAATGCTGCTGAGGAGAAGGTCAATGAGCTTCAGTTTGTGTATATGGTGTTTACTTCTCCAGACTCATCTGAGGTACGTTTTCAACCATGTTCTTTAAATTGTGGTTAAAAAATAGAAATGTTTAAGCTTCATAATGATAGTCTGAGTAGAGATATGGAAAGAATAAACTCAGAAAATTTCAAGCTTAAGAAAAATGAAAAAGGTTTTCTTGACAAAATTGAATCACAAAAGAAAGATATCTCTAAGCTTAAATCTGATTTAGCATAAAAAGTTGTCACCACCTTGATGCCAAACAAGAAATTGCTGAGTTAACTACTAAACTGGAAGCTTCCAAGTTAGAAATCTTAAATCTAACTAGTAAGTTTGAAAAGGCTGAACTTGATTTTAAAAAATTCGATGGGTACAGTAAAGTAGTTAACTCAATGATTGAAAACCAATTGTGGTGGAAAGAAAATGAAGGTGAGGGAATAGGATTCAGTCAAGTTCCCCCACCCCACAACCACAATTATGTCCCTACCCCTGTTACCAAAAAACAGAAAGAAAAGATAAAGGACATGAAGTATGGTAAACAAGACAAAGGTGATAGGACCAGCTCTGCAAATGCTAGTCCGTCCACTTCAAATATGAACAGTTCTAACGTATCTACTTCATGTGCAGAAAAAGTAATTGTGAAGGAGTGGACTGATGAGGATGACGACCCTAGTTTTGATTTTGATAATAACTTTATTTCTGATGTTTCTTTAAAACTTCCTGTTTTGAATTCTGTTGTTCCGACTGTTTGTGTGGACTCTGTTTTAAAGAGCAAGGATTCTTGTGTGGTTGATTCGGTTGAAACTTTGAACTCTGAGAATGTGGTTTCTAATAAAACTAAAAATTCAAAAACATCAAAAAAATACGTTGCACCTAAGTTTGTCAAAGAGGGATGCTCTAATGACAAACAGGGTGATAAGTTCAAAAATGAGAACAAGAGTTCTCGTAAATTTAAGTAGACTGGTCCACAAAACCAGTCCAGACAAGGAGTTGCCCAAAATGACTTTTTCATAAAACGTCAAACTTCTTTTAATTGTGGCACTCCTGTTCATATTGCCAGAAATTGTCCACATCGTCCGTACATTCCTAACTATGGATTCTATCAAAGGAACATGCCATACATGTCTAATAACGCGTAGAGGCAAAGATTCAGGCACTATCAAGCTAGTTCCTTTGACGATGATTGGAATAGAAACATATCTGTCAGGTTTAGTCCTCATTAGACCAAACCTAATATGTCATA
Source organism: Bidens hawaiensis (assembly GCF_021521415.1). Lineage (NCBI taxonomy): Eukaryota > Viridiplantae > Streptophyta > Magnoliopsida > Asterales > Asteraceae > Bidens > Bidens hawaiensis. The sequence goes on along the minus strand of NW_027494473.1, from coordinate 104,982 downwards.
TAGAAATGTCAGAAAAGATGTTCCAAGTTCAAATTCTAACATGAACACTAAGACTAGACCAAAACAGGAGAAACACCGGAGGTTACGACAACCATTCATACCTACAACTCCAAATCATACAGACATAGATGGTTTCCTAAATCTCCGGCAAAAGTTTCTACAAAGTCCATTTTTGACGATCATAAGGACTTGCCATGGTAATCCGTGACAACAGTAGATGAATCAGGATCACCCAATGTAAGCATGGACTAGGTACCAAAAGCTAACTAATCCCGCGCTTTGTGCAGGGACAGCTATGGAGGAATATCATTAGACCTTGGTATGTTGATAGTGGTTGTTCCAGGAACATGACATGGGACATTACCCAGCTGCACGACATTCAAACATTCAACGGTGGGTATGTGTCTTTTGCGGGAGGAGAGAAAGGAAAGATCACTCAAAAGGGTACTGTAAGTAACGGTGTTTTAAAGTTTGAAAATGTTAATTTTGTTCCAGAATTGAAGCACAGTCTTTTGAGTGTATCACAAATTTGTGACAAAGATTTTTCAAGTCATTTCACTAAAAAGGAGTGTTTAATTCTGAAACCTGGTATAATTATACCAGAAGACTGGATTTTGTAACTGTTGAAAAGTGTGTGGCTTGTGCTTTGGGTAAACATCATCGAAAATATCACAAGCCAAAGTTGATTAATACCATATCGTCAGTTTTTCAGTTACTTCATATGGACCTCTTTGGGCCTGTTCATGTTTTGAGTTTGTCTCGTAGCTCTTATTGTCTTGTTATTACTGATGATTACTCACGTTTTACATGGGTATTTTTCTTGTCAAATAAGAGTGAAACTGCAGATCTAATCAAGAAGTTTGTTGTACTCATAGAGAATCAACTGAATCTTAAGCTGAAGGGAATCCGCTGTGACAATGGAATGGAGTTCAAGAATGCAATTTTGAATCATTTATGTTCAGAAAAAGGGGTGCTCCATCAGCACAGTGCTCCACGGACCTCAACAAAATGGTGTGCTGAAAGAAGAAACAGAACTCTTATCGAAGCTGCAAGAACAATGTTACGTGACTCTAAACTGCCACTGTTCTTCTAGGCAGAAGCTATTAACATGGCTTGTTATGTTCAGAATCGGGCGATAATCAACAAATCCAAGATGAAGACCCCATATGATATCATTTACGGTCATCTACCCACTGTTGCACACTTCAGAGCTTTTGGGTGTCCGTGCACTTTCCTGAATCTCGAAACTACTCCAAAATTTGGAGTCGCAGCCGATGAGTGTTACTTTGTTGGGTATGCGGGAAATACAGCTTACAGGGTCTACAACAAGTCCACCAAACAGATTCTAGAGTCCTATGAGGTTCGTTAGCTGGAAGAAAATGAGAGTGATGCTCGTGTTAGCCCTGATTGGCTATTTGACTACAACGATTTTTTCAAACCATTCAATGTGTTTCCAGTCATCAGCACTGAACCCCTATGTAGTCCCACTGTGAAAGCTGCTAAGGATAACTCACAGACAGTGTCTCACATTTCTCCTCTCATTGATGATGATGTCGTCGAGCTAACTGATTCACCTGCAACTGGCACTAAGTCCAAGGATACCTCAGAAACAGAATTTTCAACAAACACGTCTAAAGATACGGCTGCTGTTGAGGGGGAGAGTTCCATCTGTCAGATATTCGGGAGCACACTGTTTCCCGATACCATTCCCGATGAATATGTTGATGTTACTCCGTATTCTCATAGTACGGCGACATCTGGCTGGAAAAATCCCTTTGCTGATTTTAGTGAGAATGTGTCATATCTTCAACCTAACAATGATGTTTCTGATCACCTAATTCTGTCAAGAATCCAGAAGAATCATCCGATTGAAAATGTCATAGGTCCCATTGAAGCGGGAGCGTCCACCAGAAGTCAGACAGGACACATAAACAGTTGCATGTTTTCCTGTTTCATCTCTCAAATGGAGCCTAAAAATGTTGAAATGGCTCTTTAGGAACCTAGTTGGGTTGATTCTATGCATGAAGATTTGAATCAGTTTGATAAGTTGAAGGTCTGGAGATTGGTTAAACTGCCGGAAGGAAAGAAAGCTCTTGATACAAGATGGGTTTTCAGAAACAAGCAAGATGACACCGGGGTTACTGTTCGCAATAAGGCACGATTGGTAGTTCGTGGTTTTCGTCAGGTTGAGGGCTTAGATTACACGGAAGTCTATGCCCCAGTGGCTAGACTTGAGGCTATTAGAATTTTTCTGGCATATGCATCATACATGGGGTTTACAGTGTATCTGATTGATGTTAAGACTGCGGTTCTGTATGGTGAAGTCAAGGAGGAGATTTATGTTGATCAGCCACCGGGTTTTGTTGATTCTAAGAAGCCAAATCACGTCTACAAGTTAGACAAGGCATTGTACGGGTTACATCAGGCTCCTCGAGCGTGGTATGCTACATTGACCGCGCATCTTCTTGATCATGGCTACAAGCGTGGAACCATCGATCAAACCTTGTTCCGGAAAACTGTTAGAAAATATTTGATTCTCGTCCAGATCTATGTTGATGACATCATCTTTGGATCCACCAGCGTTGAGTTGTGCACAAAATTTGAGGGTGTAACGAAGAAGAGGTTTTAGATGAGTTCGTTGGGTGAAATGACAACGTTCCTGGGGCTACAGGTTCGCCAAAGCTCAGAAGGAATCTTACTACATCAAGGAAAGTACGTTGAGGATATGCTAGCAAAGTTCGAGTTACAAGATTCAAAGAGTGCCAACACTCCCATGGCAGAAAGACCACTGCTGTCACCTGATCCTGATGGGAGTCCCGTAGATCAAACATACTATCGATCGATGATCGGGTCTCTAATGTACCTGACTGCCAGTCGTCCTGACATCATGTTTGCAGTCTGCCAGTGTGCTCGATTCCAGGCTAATCCTAAACTCTCTCATTTAATTGTTGTTAAACGTATTTTTAGATATCTGAAGGGACAACCAAAGTTAGGTCTTTGGTATCCCAAACAATTAGAATTTGATCTTTATGCTTTTTCTAATAGCAATTATGCTGGAGATGACATTGACAGGAAATCCACGTCAGCTAGTTGCCAGTTCTTAGGAGACCGTCTCTTTTCATGGCAGTGTAAGGAACAACAGACGATGTCCACTTTGACTGCCGAAGCAGATTATGTTGCCGCATCTGCTTGCTGCTCTCACGTTATCTGGATGCAAAACCAACTGCTGGATTACAGTTTGGAATTTATTGATACTTCTATTTTTTGTGATAATGATGCGGCCATTGAAATTGTGAAATATCCAGTTCAACACTCTAAAACCAAGCACATTGATATCAAAATTCATTTTATTCGTGACTGTTTCGATCGAAACTTAATTCACCTTGAACAAGTCCACACTGACAACAATGTGACGGACTTATTTACAAAAACGGTCGGAACAACAAAATTTAATGTGCTTGTGGGTTTTCTTAAAATGCTTCGTTTCGAGGATTAAGTCTTTTTGGGTATAAATTTGTACATATTTGTTATTTTTGCACAAATTTAGGGGGAGAAAAATCAAAATGTCAAAAATAGTGTGCGTGCGTTGTCTTTATTATTTGCTATATTATAGTCTTTATTATTTGCTAAATTATTTAAAAAAATATAATATTATAAAGTAAAAAAATGTTGCCTATCAAGATTTATTCTCGCTTAAAATTATGTAGGTTGCTCAAGTTTGAAGGACATATATTCGTATATGGTTGGTCCGGTGTTCCACTTGTAGTTTCACAGGATAGCCATTTACCCAACGACTGAAAGCACCCGGGGCGATTATGATGTTTTTTGTGTTTTGTGTTCTTTCACTTAAAATTATGTCGGTGACTCTGAGCTGGAAGGACATGTATGTTCATACATGTTTGTTCCGGTTAACCACTTGTGGTCATACAGGATAGCCATTTACCTAAAAGCTTAACAGTGACCGGGGTGACTAAATGCTTAACACGTGTGTTTTATTTAACTCCCTGGGAAGTGATATTACTATTCAGTTAACAGCATTTTAGAAGCTTCAAAATATTTTCAAATGAAAATTGATCCAACCTTTGGAAAGTGATAGATAAATTATTTTTTTGTGTGCCTAACGGGTGAAGTTATTAAGCTTAAAAGGCTCTAGAACAGTCATTGATATTGTATGGTAGCTTTCCATGATGCGTAAAAGTTGAAGTGATATAAACTAAATTTGCTAAACTTAATGTAGAGAGTCATTTTGAAGACATGTGCATGTCTCCAGATACATCTCTCCGAATGATAGGCAGAAAAGCAATTACCCAGTCATACACGAGCCCGCTAGTGTCTTGATCACCAAAAATACAGTAGTGTTATGCTATTATTATTATTATTATTATTAGGTTAAAAAAAATCTGCAAAAGAGTTATTTGAGTTTATTTTAGCATATTAACACTATTTTGAGAGGGTTAAACTAGAACTACAGGGATGGGGGCACACAAGTAAGTACTTTCATGTCTCGAATGAAAGGCTTGTCAGTTTACTGGCATTAAGTCCAACGTTCAACCTTAAAGCCTAAAATTTGCTTCTATATATAATCTTTTGATCAATCACTAGGGGGTTGGAGTCAAATTAGGGTGATCTGAGGAAAGCCAAATACGCTTCGAGAAGATATAGGAGGCATCACAGGTCCATGAGTATGTCCATCTAAGCTTTATGCCGAACTGAACCTAATCCATATCACTGATACAATGAAAATCATGCTAAGTATGTTATACCTGCTATCAACCTGTATGTTTATGTCATAATATCACTGAACATGAATCCTAGTGACAGCCTCTTAAAACGATATGATTCCATGTTCGAATCTTTTCATAAAAAGGCGGAGATTTTACTAAAACTGGAATTTGATCCCAATCTTACAAAAAAAATTAAAGGGAGTTCTTCTGTTCGTTGATTGGTCTTAATTATTTTTTTACCTATGTTACTTTATTTTTGTAGACGTGTCTTATCCCGAAACTACTCTCCTCGAAATTGTTTTTACTATTTTACTTCAACAAAAGTTTTAATGTGATTTGGACTATATTTTTTGTTTTGGGCTGATTATTTTAAACAAGGGTTCCATATGTGGTTTGGATTGATTTCTGTTTTGGGCCATTCTGAGCCCAACTTGAGTTCTCGGCCCATCTTTGAGTTTTCGGCCTGGTTTGATTGAAACATAAATACCTTGGATTTTGAGGTCCTAAGTTCATTATTCACAAGAATTAAAAATCTGCTTCTCTCTCAAGTTCCTTAGCCGAAAACTGAACCATCCTCACAAATCATCTATTAGTGTTCCATTGTTTGGTTCACAGGTAATGAACTATGCCATATGAGATCTAGGTGTTGACAGCGGCTTACTTGAGGTTGACATGAACTGATTTCATGGATGGATTGATGAGTTAAAAGGAATTCATAAGCAATTAGGGGTTTTGAATGGACATCTTAGGGTTTAATTTAGTGTTTTTGGTTGTTTGTTTTTTACCAATTGCAGGTTTAATGGACGTTTTGGATGAGATTTCGGTGGGATGAAGATGAATTGCACGTTTCCCAAGAAGAAACCCAAGGGGTTGTCTGTCCCCAGCTGTCAAGGGGTTCTCGGTTGACTTTCATTGACCGAGAACACCTTGTATTGACAGAGAACTCCCGTTCTCGGCTAAGTGACCGAGAACTTGTTTTCTTTGACTTTCATTGACCGAGAACTCTCTCTGTTGACCGAAATCCAACTAGTTGGGCTTAACTCTCACTGTTGGGCCTTTATTCTGTACTGGTTTATCATTGGGCCAATTAATGTGACTTTTAGGCTTTCAAATGGGCTCTATATGAGGCCTGGTTCATCTTACTGGCCCAAATCTTTTATTTGTCATGAACGATTTTTAATACTATCGAATCAATCCATATAGTTATATAACTTGATACGTTTGGTGCAGAAATGGCCGATAAAAATTCGTTAAAGGTTGTTGATACGCACAACATAGCTGGATACTTATATAATCCACCTCTGACTCACAAGGAATTCAAGTGTATGATTGTCGGTCTTAACACGTGCAGGATCTCTCATGCACTACGAGAGAATCCTGGCATATGCAAGAACATGATCATGGATTTTTGGAACAATGCTTCAATCAACCCACGAGGACAAGATGGAGTTATATCCATAGGCTCCAAAGTTCAAAAGAAGCCAGTTAGTATCACTGAGGCCATCGTGAGAGAGGTGTTAATGTTTGGTGATCAACATGATTACCCGACTGAGTATCGCACTGCTGATCTCACTGAGGTCCTCACCAAAATGGGTTACGAGGGCACCTATCCTCCGGCAATCAAGAAGCTATTTCATCCATACTGGAGATTCTTGATTCACACGTTCTTCACCTGCGTGTCCGGTAGGAAAGGGGGCTCTGATGAGATTAGTCATGTTCAGATGTCCGCTGTCACTGCTCTGATCATGGATTGGAATTACAATTATTCCATGTTCATTTTCAATGAAATGATGAGTAATCTAAAAGGAAAGAAGAAGGAGATGTTACTTATGTATCCAAGATTCCTGCAGATGATCTTCGATTCTCACTACACCGATCTTGTCAAGTCTGTTGACACCTTGGATATGAAGTCAATGGGACCCAATACCTTTGGATTGATGAAACAGAACAGAAAGGGATCCAAGATTGTGTATTAGGGTCTCCATGATCTGGTTAAATTCGGACGATTTGCGGAAACAGAAGCTGAGACGGTTATAGTTCAGGTTACTGATGAACATGTGCCTCCAACACAGCCACGTGTTGCGTCATTTGAAATTTCTGATGATGAAGAAGATGAAACTGAACACCGTCAGACAGATACCTCTCCAAGTGCTGAGAATTTAAGTGCTTTGGAAGCTGTAAAAGCTTTGTTACAGTCAACTGCTCTGAAGCCTCTTCAGACAGTTGCTGAAATCAATGAGGAAAATATAGCTGAAGATCCAGCCGCAGACCTCGGTCCACGTAAACGAAGAAAGAAAGATCTGAGGCCTGGCGTGCTGATAAGTGAACCTGAAACAACCACTACACCAACCACAAATGCAACAATCAGCCCACAACAAGAAACTGCTCAAACTGCGCTACATGCTCCCGAAATACTAGTTGAACAAAATACATCTACTGCTGAGCCTTCATTTCATGATCTTCTGACCAGTGATTTTGTTAGTGGATTTGATTTTGAGACAGATATTCCACACACCGACACTACAGATATTCCCTCCGGTTCATCTGGTCCAAATGCTCAGGGTCAGTCGAGTTCAGGTACGGCAGACAAGGCTGCCCAAATTCTGGCTATGCAAGAATCTTACCTTCAAAACAAAGGTAAAGGTGTGGTTCTTGAAGATGCTCCTGTTGACATTCATGCATTACAACATCGAGTCTTTGAACTCGAGCAAGATTCAGTAGTCAAAGATGTTAGTATTCAAGAGTTGGAAGCAGGTAACTCTGACAAAGATACCAAGATCAAAGAACTACAGTACAACATGGGAGAGTTAACAGCATTGTATCTTGACCTTCAACAAAAGTTGTTTCAAAAGTTTGGAGACGATTTTAAAGGCAATGATGATGTGGTCTCTAAAATGCCCAACGTTAGTCAATGCGGCAGTTCTACTACTCGCCCTGTTGAGAACATTGATGAGTCAGAATCACTGCAACAGTACATGGATGCCCCCTCCATCACCAAAGTTAAATCAGACAGAATTCAGAAGAAAATAATTGAAAAAGAGAAGAAGAAACTGCTGGTGATGAAGAACTCAAATCAGAACGTTGAATCATCAGATCATCCAGACAGGTTTGTCATTACTTTTCAAAAGGGGTTTTCGGACAACTATGGTGACTGATCAGGAGTTCTATCATGGGGTTTTGATGCAGATAAGAATATGTGGTGGGTAAAGAGGAAGTCAGGAACAACTCAGTATTACAAGAAAATGAAAGACTTTGGCTCCTGGACCAAAGTGGATCTTAGTGACCTGATTAACTCTCCTTTCACCAACCCGACGAATGATAAACGTGGTATAGACTTCTGGAACTTTCTAAGAAGTCAAGTCGATAGTGGTTTCCCAGACATGACAACTGCAGAGTCTTTTCTAAAGAAAGCCAAGGGAGTCCAGGATTCGAGGACTGGAAAAACAATGGTTAACGTCATGTGGCCAGCTACGAACAAGGCTACTCACAATCCTGTTCCTGAAAAGATTCCAGATGGCACATTGGACAACATGAGATTTTGGATATATGATAGTGTCACTGCCACTGTTGTTATTAAGCTGGGGAAGGGAAACGGTCAGTACCGATTTGTTGATCCACTAGAATTATTAAAGTTGGGAGAAAGGGACATCAAGATGCTCAGCACTTTCCAGATAATTTTTGATCAGATTTTTGAAATGGCTGCTAAAGAATTCACCGGTATGGTAGCCTCTATTATCAGATGCAAGTTTCAGGCAGGTGCTTTGAAAGATGCTGACATTGACTACATGGAGCACAATTAAAGACAAAGCTACAAACCAAGGGGGGATTGTTGGACCTAGTTTATTTGGTTTGTAGTTAGTCTATTTAAGTTTGACTTGTATATGGGCTTGGGCTACAGGTTACTATGTAAGCCGAGAACTAACTTGTAGTTCTCGGTGGGCTTTTTGGTTAATGTGGGCTTAGGTGTTTCGTTTTCCTATATATAGTTGATGTCTTGTATAGGAAACTGGTTGTTCGTTCACTGGTTTTGAGTCTTGTGTATTGTAAGTGCTTAAGCACCCGACGTATCTTAATATACGTGTATTTTGAAGCAATCTTGTGTTACTTACTTGTGTTCATTCGTGTTCTTGAATCACCAAGTATCGGTATTCCGCACCTATACTTGTTATATTGATATCATAATTGTAGTGATCCAAATTCGGGACTTGTAGAAACAAAGCAGGTACCACCTCTAGAAACATCATCTTTCATCCATAATGTCATACAATTTGCCATTTCTTAGTGCAATCATCATTATCATTTCTTGTGGGATTACAAACTCAGGTTTCAAAATGAAACAATGAGATTCATCAAAACCAACTTTATAACCTTTATCACACATTTGAGAAATGCTCAAAAGGTTATATTGGAGACCTTCAACATAGAAAACATTATCAAATGAGACTTTCCCATTTATGAGAATGCCTTTGCCCATAATCTTCTCATCACTACCAAAAGCAACTGGGCCTTCGAACTTTTCTTCATAGTTAACCAATGATCTCTTGTCACAGGTAATGTACTTAGAACATCCACTATCCATATATCATACATCATTGACTTCTGTGGAATGTTTATGAGACAGTTGACAAACCAAACAATCAGTTAAGTGATAAATTACAAGCTATTCTACCTTGAAAATCATCATCAACAACATCAGTAATTGCATTTGGTTTTGGATCTTCATAAACCAATTCACAAGACTCACTAGTCTCATAACCAGATTCAAATAAATTTCCAAAATAGGGAATTATGCTTTTGTATTCTTCAATCACAAACTCTCTTTTGATGAATTCTTTTGGAGCTTCATCCTTTGGCTTCCACAAGAACCCTCTTGATTCATGACCACTTTTCAACAAGAATTTCTCATCATCATTCACTTCTTTACTTTTATTTTAGAATCTTTTCCTTTGAATTCAATCTTTTCATCTCCACACCTTTGATACTTCCACAACTTGAACATTTATCACTTGAGATATTTGAGCTATCTTCAAATGACTCACTTGATGCACACATTTTATCTTTACCATATTCTTCATTCTAACTTTCTTTTGTTTCCACAGTCTTCAAATCAAATTCTCCTTCTTCATTCACACATACCTTCTTGTAGTTTTCAACAAATTCTTCCTTTTCCTTGAAAACCCTCTCTTTTATCCCTGTCAAATTTCAATGAGTAATTGTCATTAAAAAGTGGTGGAACAACTTTATATTTATCTTCTTCTTTAATCTTCATCAGTTTTCCACAAATGTTACCAGTTGAACAAGGTTCTTAAGAAAATCAACTTCAACTTGAAGTTGAAGTTGAGTATATTTGATCTTTTCTTCTATGTACATCTTATTCAAACCTTCAATTCCTGTGGTATACCTTGACTGAGTTTCACAACTATCCAAAAAATCTTGTTCTAGACCTTTAATTTGGTCACAAGAAAGCTTGTTTAGATAATCAGCATGTTTTTCTACCATTTGCCTTTGGTACATTTGGTTTTCTGGCTCCAGAGGCTGTGAAGTTTTTGAGTAGGGTTCAGCGTGTCGTAAATGGAACCTCTTCAGCTTCTAGGTCCCAAAGCTTCGTTTTTAGCAGGATTAGTTTTGCTATTCAAAAGGGGGTTGCGGCGCAACTTGTTGCCCGTTTGCCTGCCACTTTATTGTAATCGTTTTATAGTAAATTATATATATGTGATGTATAATTTGATTAAAAAAATTGTGTTATTATTCACTTATTTAATAAGCATTGATTATGCCTTCGTGTCTTAAAACATTTAGCTTGCAACTTACCAACCTCTTTCTTAATGAATCATTTAAAGCAAGTAAATCTGAGATTGAGACATTGGTATGTACCTAAGACATTGAAGTTTCAGATTGATCATTGATTTTGGCCATAAATGCAAAATTGGCCTTTTCAATCTCCTCAACATGATTACTCCGGTCAAACAAACCTTCTTGTGGTTGTTGATCCACAACAACATTTCCTTGATTTCTTGGCTAAGTTGCATTGTTTATGTTCTGGTTTGCAGGAACTTGAGGAGGGTTTTGTTGGTTTCTTTGGTTAGGTTGTTTTTGGGGAATGATTTGATATTGGTTATGTTGTGGTTTAAATTTGTTATTATAAAACTGCCTCTGCTGTTGATTTTGACATTAATTCGGATATTGAAATTGATTTCTTTGGAGATTGTTGTTGTTGTTCTTGAATTGTCTTGGTTGATTGCATTCTCTTGAAAAGTGACCAGGTTGTTGACAACTGTAAAAAATTGCCTTTGATTTATCAAATCCAATCCTACCATTTGGACCAGAGAATGTAGGCCTTCCATTCCTATTGTACAACTTTTTACATCTCACAGCTAACATTGCAGCTTGCCATTTCAAATCCATATTTTCAAGATCATCTGCATCAATCTGTTCTAGATCTTCTTGTATAATACTTGTGTGAATCAAGTTTTTGGCCACAAATGCATTATAGGATTCAGTAAATATGGAAAACAAGGCCTGATATTCATTTCCTAGACTTGAGCTTCCAGGAACATATGGAGCATGTCCACTTGCCATAGAGGATGTGTCACCATCATTTATGAATTTAACATTAAATATTTATTGTCCATATTGGCTTCCTAATTGACTTGCTACATAAACCCTTGGAATTTCAGCATTAAAGTCACTAGGCTATTCAATGATGGGAATCTATTGTTGATTCTTGGTTGACAGATTTTCCATTGGAGCTATTAAGGCATTTGCAACTTGAAAACTTGGCTTCTCTTCTTTGATCATATGATTTTCAATTATTTCATGTTTAGAAGCCTGTAGAAAGCATATGACATCATCAATCTTGAAGTTGGGAAAATTTTCCTTTTCTTTGATAAACTTGCTTGCTGTATACCATTTACCTGATAATGAGAAAAGCAGTTTCTTGTATAGATCACTATCAGTAATAGAAAGATCAGTTGTTCTGATTTCATTAACAATTGCTACAAATCTTTGCAAACTGATTTCAACCTTTCTCCCTCTTTGAAATTGAATCTGTCAAGTTGTTGCTTCAGCCTATCTTTCTTGATGTCTTTTAATTCAGTGTTTCATTCAAACATTCCTACCACAACATCATACATTGCTTTTGCAGTTGTGTGATGATTCACACTTGTCAATATCTCCCATGACAAACCCAGTTTCAACATAGAAAGAGCCTTTTCATCTCTCTTCTTCATTTGTCTTTCAAGAACCTGATTGTTGTTTGCACCTTTAATGGGAACCTAAGGATCATTTTTATGGAGTTACACATTTCAATATCATTGTAGCAAACAACAGCCTCAAACAAAAATTGCCACTTGATATAATTTTCTTGACCTAACAATCTTGGAATCTTGTTAGTAGACACTTCTTGGTCATCCATTTATTAGTAGACACTTCTTGGTCATCCATTTGTTTGAAAAATACTCAAATATGAGGATAAAATCCTTGAATCTGATGAAAACCATTGGATTAAACCAAGATCTATACTCAAAATAGACTATAATCAATGTAAATCTGATATTAGAATACTTTTAAACCTTAAATGATTGTAGATCTGAAGAATAAAGAACAGAACAGCTGACGTCACATTTTATTGTAACAGTGCTCAGCTGACGTCATCATCTTCATCTTCAAAATCAGATAATATTCAGTAAACAGCTTCACAATCAATGTTCACAGTAAAACGGCGGTCTTCACAAGAGCAAACACAAGCTCTGATACCACTTGTCAGGATCGATTTTATCACTCACTATCAACCTCGTAACCAACAACTTAAAGGTGACAAGACGGTTACGATTAAGCTAATGTAAAGACCCAACGAATACTAGAGGCGGAATCAAAAGTAATCAAGATGTTGCTAGAATAACACAAAGATGACAAACATACAAGAGATTCAAAAGATTTCCATTGATATTAAACAATAATACAAGGAATAACTTTAGGGTTTCTAGGTACAATGTTAGGTGTGGCTACTTTCGGTACAAAGATATTATGTACGCCAATAAAGTGTCTAATCAGCCGTAATTCACCTTTTTCATAGATGCGACCTAATATTTCATTAAATAGGCAGACCTGACACCTTCTAGAAACCCTAATGATTGTTAAAACATATTCAAACTTATCCAAAATTATTACAAGTTTAGAAAGGTATTCGAGTAAGCTTTTGTCTTATCGAGAAGACCTTGTAATCCATGAGTGTGCTAGAACAGTTCTCCGAGCAAGAGTTTACTTAAAATATTTTCCTTTGAAAATATTCTTCAAGAAGAATTCAATCTTCAGGATATAATCAAACTTTTCTTGATAATATCGTAGCAAACTTGTTCTCCTTGATCTCTTCAACCTTTTGTTAATAACTTATTCTAGGAAACTAAGTGTGCTGGTGGTACTGTAGCTTGCTCGAGGTTGAACCTTCCTCGTAGAAGTCCTAAGTATTATTCCATTAACTTCCTGCAAGTGTGCTTGAGATCACCCTTATTTAAACCTTGGTCCACCCACCAAATTACTTGGTTTAACCTTGGATATGGTCAAGAGTTTGCTCTGAAACAAACCTTACTCGACCGAAGAACAACCTTGCTTGATGAAGTGTAGTTTGCTTGAACTAAACACTTAGAAGAATTCCAGAAGATAACCGTGCTCAATGTAAGATACCTTGCTTGAATAAGTGTTAGGCTTGCTCGAAATGCCTAGTTTTCTGGTACTCTATACTTAGCTAATTTCTTGATGAGGTTGAGAAGATTCCAATCTTCATTGATCATTTTTTTTATCCCGAAAATATGAATGTACACTTACAAATAAAAACTAATGATACAAAGAAAAACTAAATATCAATTGTATGCAAGCAGATATGAAACAGCTGGAGGCAACCCATCTAACAAATGCCATTGTCAACCTAATAGGCCCTATTTACAGCAATACATTGACAGGTAGCCTGCAAAACTTCCGTTTAAAACAAAACACATCAAAAATTTCATGTTAATGCTAACAAAAACATTAGATGAAAAATATATTGCTACAACTTTCATTTAACCCACAAGACACTGACGACACTAGGCCAATAACAATCAATGAGTTAATGTAGACACTACCTCAACAGAGCCTAGCAAGAAACCACAAACCAAACATACATTAAGACGGAAAAATAGTAGAGATTTTCTGTGGCAATAAATTGGGTTAATTTTTTTTAAATTAATAACATGAATTTGGCATCCGATTAAAACGAGTTTTTTTTTATAATTATTAAAACTTCGACCGGGTTAAAAGGTGCCATTTTTTAATAAGTGCCAATTTCCGTTAGGTCAATACACATCATCTTTAAAAAAGTTTCAAATTGGGTCGTATCAAAACATTTCACTTTCTAAAAATTATCAATATCGTGTCAGGCTTCAACCTAAAATACGTCACCAAACCACAAACACAAAAGCTATAATATGTTTAGTATTCAGAATGCCACAAATACAAAACCTATATTTTAATAATTTATTTTTCTTAATACAGCTCAAATACTGAGTCACCACTTTCGTTCAATATAATGTTATTGCAATTCCTATTGTGTTTTAGTAGATTGCTTCTTAAATTTAGATGCAATTACTTTCTAAATTTTTGCAGCATCAAAGAAAAAACTACACCTACAAGGCCCGTAGCTATGAAGTTCAGACTCACAGAAACTGGTACTTTGCACGATGTTCAGAATGCAAAAGCACACTGCAAATACAACATAATGGGAAACCTTCTTTCATATACGCTGACCAAAAAATTAGGACCCCCCAACTTTCAGTAAGTATAAACAACAATTAACCATACAAAATATAGCAACCTAACTAAAAGACTAATTACTATACCACAAGTACTGCCTAAATTCAAAAACTAGTGATAACACGGATACAATAGAAGTCGTAATCTACAACGAAACAATGATAGACTTCCTGAAAATCGACTGCCAGGTGATAGTGCTGGACATGGGATACTACGAACAAACGATGCTACTAACACCAATCGCTGCTATGATAGGGGTGACCAGGGACTTCACCTTGACAGTGATGACAGACATGTCAATTACCATAAGCAAAATCATTCCTACCTCTGCTCATCTTGCTTATTCTCCTTTTGGGTTTTTCTCTCCTTGCACTACTTTTTAATATAATACAAACATTAGTTAATTTTTTATTTTAATAAAAAATCTTTTGGGCTGAACAACTTCTTCAATAAACCACAATGATCGGTTTTGTTCGGGCTATCAGAACCCCGGAGCACATATGCATAAAGAGGATTAACTTGAGGAAATGTGAATCCGAGAGATGCCAGCATATGTGTACCAAAAGAGAGCCATTTGGTGTAGGGAAATGCAATAGTAGCATTTGCGTTTGGTCATATTATTGTAAGCTACCACCAATGTGAGCAATAATGTTTTCACTGGCTTCACATAATGGTTCTCCATTATGAAAATAAGATCTTGAAGTTTGAACTGTGCTGGGAGCCCACAAGCAACTCTATAGTTGTTATTTTATTAATTAATAATTTATACTTTTTTAATCTTTTTAATCATTAAATATTTGCATCTTTGAGTTCATGCAATCAATTTATGCACAAAGACATTTAAAACACATGCATACATGTACCACAAGGCTGAACGGTATGCGAACCGGATCATATTGAGCACAAACATAATACATCAAAACGTGCAACGTAAACCTCCGCAACAACTAATTTTTACAGCACATCTGTACCACCTTTCTCATGGAGCAGTCACACTTTTGGCCATTTCATCAGTCATTATCTTTACTAAATTCCTCATGATTGTCTTACCAAAAGAAGCACCAAATATGATCATGTTCGTTAATGGCTATAATCACCAGCAATTCCGCCTCCTTCTCCTTCAAGATAAAATAAAATAGCACAAACAAAATGAAATTTAAAATTATAAACTAAACAACAAAATGAATCAAGTACTTTAAATAAGATTAAATTATCTACCACCGCCAACGCCAGACCCCAAGTCCAAAAGACCTATGCAATAAAGCCCAGGTACTGACAAAACCCAAACACACATACCCATGCCATCACTATAACTTGAAAACTAATGGACCCAAGTTCTATCAAACGATATGTTCAGGAGAAAAGAAGCAAAATGCAATAAAGAAAATGGAGGCACAAGCATTGTTGAGAATGGCACCACCGAAGAAAATGCTCTTGGCAAAACAAGCCATATTGTTTTTGTAAAAGTCATGTAGTAGTTTGGTAAATCCAAGAAACCCCAAATAGACCATAGTCGGCAACCTGTTTTTTTTTTGGTAAAAAACATGTAGTTCTTTTGTATGTAAACCCAAAATAACTCAACCACCTCCGGGTACTACCAACTATAACTAAAATCTTTTGGCAACTAAAAAGAACTAGGCCTCAAATGTTTGTGTCAAACAATTTACAGCCCAACTACGCCGCAACGCGACAAGTAAGCCAACTAGTATTATATAATAACAAAATCAGGAGCAACTTTCAAGTCGCAAGGAGCTCAAATGTATAAGGAAAATAAAGGAAGCAATGAAAAACCAAGCTAACAAAACAAACCTATAAAGAAAAGTTAACAAAGTTGAACCCACACCATTTCTTCCAATCTAACGCCTTTATCTCATTCACCATTTTTGCTATTGAGACAATATGTTGTTAAAAAACCACATCATTCCTTGTTCTTCAGATCGTCCAACACGTAACAACTGAAACTGCTTGAATCACCGCATGTTCCTATTTATTGTTCCTATGATTGTTCTGAAGATCAATGCCACCCCCTAACAAAACGGCAAAATATGTCGGGGTGCGACTATGATTGCTCAATGCACACGATACTATTAACATGACAATATTTAAACAACTTGTTCATTTCATTCAACATCACATAACAACACAACTTGTTCATACAAATAAAACAATGTATAATGGAAATAAATAGTTCATTTAACTAATAAAATAAAAGGTTCAAATAAAAAACTTTTCAAATCTCTAATCAACCAATTACCAAACCTGTAGCATTGCATAAAATATATTTTGTCAACCCGAATGTTGGTGAGAAATTTCATGATTATATATATATATATATATATATATATATATATATATATATATATATATATATATAGGGAGAGGATCATGAGAGAACTCCATTTTATGGAGAGAATTAGAGAACTAATAATGAAGTATTTTTAATTTATTTAAAAAAAATTAAAATTTTTTTTCTTTCATTCTTCTTATTTGTTGTTATTCTTCACCACAAAAAAAAATAAAAATAAAAAAAATTAAAAAATTAACGAGTAATGCATATATGCAATACACCGACTTTTTTTATAATGCATATGTGCAATAGTGTGCATTTTGATATTTGAAATAGTGTTGAATAGCATATATATAGTTGTTTGTATTGTTTATTTGCAATAGTGTTACATTATATACAAAAATTAAAAAAAAAACGATATAGTGCATATGTGCATTAGTGTTGTATTACATATATGCGATAATGTGTTTTGTATACAATTATTAGTGTCGTATTTGCATATATTCAATAGTGTGTATTGGATAATGCAATTGTGTTGTATTATATGCAATAAAACACTATTGTATATATGCAATAGGCATTAGTGCACATACGCACTACAGTACTACACCGAAAAGTTTTTTTTTAGTATCAATATCATGTTATTAGAATGAGGAAAGAAAAAAAATCACAATATAATTTTTTTAAAATAGTTAAAAATAATTCTTTACTAGTTCTCTAGTTCTCTCTTTAAGAGGAGTTCTCTCTAGATCTCACCCCTATATATATATATATATATATATATATATATATATATATATATATGGGGATAATGAGTATGGGGCTATTATACACCCAATTTTAAATATCAATTTTCTTTATTTTTATTTTTAATACTAGTAATTAGTTTGACATCAATTAAATATCAGTTGATGTATGAAAGAGACAAATCAATGGATTTAGAAGTCCATGAGGAAGCTTTTGAAACAAATCTAATTGATCGTATTGATTCAGAAGGGCTTTTGGCCATTAATAGTCCTTCAGATGTTGAGATAGACATTGATTCTAGGTATGAGAAAGAGGCTAATGATGTAAAGGGAAAGGTTTTTGATACTCCTGATGATGCTTATGATTTCTACAATCGCTATGCAGTTATCACATGGATTTGGAATACGTATTCATACGGCTTGTAAAAATAAGAAAAAAATTAGCATTATCGAAAATACTATGTATGCAACAAAGAAGGTTCTAAAGATTTCAAGTGTGAAAGTTCCATATAAGATGTTAAAAAACGTCATAGAGATTTAAGGACCGGATGCAAAGTGTTTCTTTGGATTTCAAATGGTAAAGATGGGAGATGGTTCGTGGACATTTTAACGATTCACATAATCATGAACTGACTTCTACTCCCACCAAAGTAATGAAACACCAGTCTCATGGGAAGTTTCACCGATCATTGGTTTGAAAATCTCTAATGGTGGAATTGAGTCAATCCAGGTTGAAACCATGACAAATCAATAAAGTCATAAATAGCATGAAAAATCCACATGAAAATGATGTTACATCAAAGCAATGTTCTGACGTCTTAGCTGAACAACGAAAATAATACAAAGGTATGGAGTTTTACGGGCTTATTAAACATTTTCAAGATAAATTACTAGAAGATCCTAACCTTTATTTTGTTGGGGATTTATTTGACGCTGGGTCACCATGAAATATTTTCTTGGCTGACGGGAGATCAAGAGAACCATATATAAAATATAGGGACGTGGTGGTTTTTGATGTCACATACATGAGCAACAAATTTAAAATGCCATTTGCACCATTTGTCGGGGGTTAATCATCATGGCTAGTCTATACTCTTTGGTGGTACGCTACTAGAGAACGAAAATCAAGATACTTTTGAATGGTTATTTCAAACTTTCATAAAGTGCATGTTTGATAAGAATCCATTAGAGATAATTATGGATCAAGATAAATCTTTTTGCAATGAAATCAAAACAATTTTTCCAAACACTCGACATCGTTATTGTTCATGGCATATTAAAAAACATGAGACCAAACATCTTCAAGGTCTTAAATTTTGTAATAGTGACTTTGAGGAGGATCAAAAACAATAGAAAAAAGTGATACAATTGAAGAATTTGAAACTCGTTGGGAATCTTTATGTGCTAAATATAATTTTGAAAATGGAAATTGGATAACGGAGATGTATAAGCAACACAAATTATGGGCTAAAGCCTTCTTGAAAGAGTGTTTTTTTGCTGGCATGACATCATGTGGAAGAAGAGAGAGCATTCATTCTTTTTTTGATGGATATGTGAATTTAAATACCATGTTGAATGAGTTTGTTGTTCAATATGATAAAGACTATTTGTTTTTTAACATATGTAGCTTGCTAAACTAATCTGGTGGTGGTGTACGAACTGTGGTAGTGGGTAATGGTGGTGTTGAATGGTGATAGGGGTAGTGGTGGGTGGTGGTGACAGACGGTGTGTGGAGGGTGGTGGTGGTGGTAGAAGGCGGTGGTGGGTGGTGGTAGTCGCGAACGGTGGTGGTGGTGTTGGTGGAAAATGGGTGGCGGACGGTGGGTGCGTGTTGGAAGGTGGTGGTAGGTGGTGAACGGTGGGTGGTGGTGGTGGTGGATAGTGGGTGTTGGTAGGGTGCGATGTTTTAACCCTACGCAGACCTTGGAAGATCTTAAAAGTGGATGGGCCAAGTTTGCACCAAGAAGAGCTTGCGCAGACGTTTTTTTAATAAAACGTCTTCGAGAAAACAAACAGTCTGTAGATGGAAATGTCTGCGCGTGGTCTGCGTGGCGCAAACAAACGAGGCTGCGCAGACCTTTTTTAGAAAACCAAACAACACCTTTATGATGTGTTATTATATAACTAAGTTAAATAAAAAAAAATAGAGTGTGGACTTGGACAATAAAGATGTAATAAGGGATGGTGATGGGCCTTAGATCCATGGGCTTATGGGTATATAAACACCCTTAAACCTTCCTAAAACCCTTTTTCCATTCATCCAGCCTCCTCCACACACTCAATAACACACACCACAAACACTCCCCTACCTTTCGAACCATATCCGAAGTGAAGAAAGGGTGGATTTTGGCTTGAATCGTCATATAACAACTAGAGAAACACGTCTAGATTCACGTGTTAAATCCGAGCCGAAGTAAAACCGAACCAAAAAGGTATGTTTTAGGTTAAAGGTTATCTTTTTGAGATCGGTTTGCCCTAGGATTTGATACTAAGGCAAATCATGCCTTATTATGTAAAAAGAATGTAAACTTGAAATTAACAGGATGCTTGGAATGAAATGGGACAAATGAGTGACCTTTGGACCGTGTTAGAGTGAGGAAAGGAAGTTATTATGGTCTGGAACTCCTTTTATCAGTAAAACGGGCATGAAGGGATGTGAGGAAGTGATTAGAATGGAAAAACACGAAAAACCATGTTTGAATCAAGTTCTGGAAAAAGCTGGATTTGTTTGGAAAACAAATCAATCAAACTGGAAACGAATCGAATCAAATTGGGAGAACTAAGCGAATCGAATTGGAATGAATTGAATCGAACTAAAACTCGATTCGATTGGTTTGAAACTCGATTCAATTGGTTTGAAACTCGATTCGATTGGTTTGAAACTCGATTCGATTGGTTTGAAAAATAGATTCGATTGGTTTGAAAACTCGATTTGATTGATTTGACAACTCGATTCGAATGGTTTAAACTTCAGTTTACTGATTCGGTTGGTTTGTAACTTGATTCGATTGGTTTGAAAACTCGTTTCAATTGGTTTGAAAACTCAATTCGACCCCATCCAGGGGCTTTGCCCCTTGGACCCTACTAGGGGTTGTTGCCACTAGACCCCGCTGCCAGGGGCACTGCCCCCGGACCTCCTTTAGCTAAGGGTTTCACTAACCTAGAAGTATGATACAGTTAGAAGTAGTTAATTGATACTTCTAATTATTACACAATTAGCTGTGCACAACTAAGGAGGGGTATTACCATTAACTTAGAGATGGACATCACACATGTGAGTTTCTAGCCCCATTTCCTTGTTATGTTTTAGGGGATATGTGCATAGTCGATGCGATTAGTTGATACACTTACCTTAAGTGGTAAGTGTATGATATGTGAATGTTTTGATGAATGATGTAGAAAATGTTAAGAGTATGTATGAACGTATTTAAATATAAAAGTAATGAAATGAATTATGATTGTATGGAAAGAAGGGCACCATACCCTAATAATATACGAGGATGAAGGGCACCAGACCCTATTAATATCCGACGTATGTAGGGCGAAATGCTCTTTATAACATAAGGATCGCATGTACTACGTAAGTTAACGCAAGAAAGTATGAAAGTATGTACGTATGGAAGAAAGGTAAACAGGTTAAGTATGTAATATGTATCTTTGGATATGTATATATATATATATATATATATATGTGAATTTAAAGTACGTTGCTTGACTAACTAGAGCTCACTCAGCGTAGCTGACTTTTAGTATGCACGCATGTGAATAGGCTAAGACAAGTAGCTTGAATGAAGACACATCATTGGAATAAAGAGGCTGGTATCTTGAGAAGAATGTTATGATGTTTAAAAATGACTTTTTATATTATGTTTTAAGACAAGAGTTTGTCTAATATGAAAAGATTTAAATGATTATGTAATATATGGTTGAAGTTTTGTTTCCGCAAAAAGTTTTAATTCACTCTAATATTTAGAGTTGTGTTTATGAGTAAATCCAACGTCCAAGTAGGGCACCAGGACCGGGCCTTACACTTAAACCCTAGCCGCTTTTCATATTTACCAACACACACTCAAAACACACCCTTCTTGAATCAAAGATATTTCAAGAAAGCAAGTCTTACACGTTTCAAGAAAACAAGTATAACGTTAAAGATCTAGATCAGTTCGATGTACATTTTAAGATTTAAGCTTGTTCATTTTAGTTCAGATCTTTTAAATTTCTAGATCTAGGTAAATCGGGTTACACGAACTAGTCAAAGATTGAACCTTGTTTCATGGAAAGATATATCTTGATGATAATTAAAGTAATACATGTAATAATAATAGTAATTGTAAAAGCAACAAAGATGCAATGATAATCAAATAATAATAATAATAATATTGATGATAACAATGATAATAGTAATAATGATAATCAGCACATGAAAGTTATAATAATAAGTATTATCAATTTTAAAGAAAGATCCAAGGTCATCTGGGTAGTTAAGGCATTGAAGAAACACGGATCAAATCAGGTTAGGATTAGATCCAGGTTTCCTCCAGGTATGGGTTAACGAATAGAATTAGGTTAAAATAAGTGAAAAGTCAAGCTAGATTCGGATTTAATTCCTGCAAAAAAACCCACCGTGAGCTCGTTACAAGAAGGAAAAGATGGGGGTCTTTCCGTATCTATCCTCCGACGTGAGAATAAGTACTTTCCTTATAAAGGGAGAAAATTCAAAGTGATTGATGTGATATGGAAGTTATGATTGAATACCTCATGATGATTGATAGAATAGTTATACCCGAGGGGTGGGGGAATATGATTATTGGTGAAGTTGTGAAAGAATGAAAGATAATTCTTTCTACCTGATTTGACATGTGGCTAATTTTGATAGGAGATGACAGCTAGCCATGTTCTTGGCTATAACAAAACTCCTAGCTGGCCTCTCTAGATTGGCTGTGTCATCACATTCTTTCTCGCGGGGGGGGGGGACGCCTCAATCAGGGAATATCTCTAACAACCTTGTAGACGGCATTTGTTGTATTTGCCTTATGAATCATGAAGTCACCTATATATTCTTTCTTGTGTGGGAAGCCTTCACAGTTGTAAATGACTTCTGTAGTTCTAGGATATTTTGAACTTTTGTTTTTTGGCATATGTTTCCCACAGGTGATTCTTACGGGTGTCCTGGGTGACCCGCGAGTGTTATTTTTGGGCCTAATCAGTGTGGTTTGTACTTGGTATACATTTATTGGGCTGGGCTGCAAGTTTGTAATGTAGGTCGAGTGTTTTGTTTTCTCTATATATAGTTGATGTCATGTATAGGGAATAGGTTGTTCATTCACTTGTTTTGATGTCATGTACAGCTCTACTACTCACCCTGTAGACAACATTGATGAGTAAGAATCACTGCAACAATACATGGATGCCTCCCCCATCACCAAAGAGAAATCGGACATAATTCAGAAGAAATTACTTGAAAATAGGAAGAAGAAACTGCTAGTGATGAAGAACTCAAATCAGAACGTTGAATCATCGGATCATCCCGACAGGTTCGTCGTTACTTTTCAAAAAGGGTTCTCGGATAAATATGGTGATCGATCGGGAGTTCTATCATGGGGTTTTGATGCGAACAAGAATATATAGTGGGTAAAGAGGAAGTTAGGAACAACTGAGTATTACAAGAAGATGAAGGACTTTGGCTCTGGACCAAAGTGGATCTTAGTGACCTGTTTAATTCTCCATTCACCAACCCGACAAACGACAAACGTGGTAGAGATTTTTGGAATTTCTTGAGAAGTAAAGTTGATAGAGGTTTTCTAGACATGCCTACTGTAGAATCGTTTTTAAAGAAAGCTAAAGGGGTCATGGTTCCAAGGACAGGGAAAACAATGGTTAATGTAATGTGGCCTCCCACAAAGAAAGCTACTCATAATCATGTGCCAGATGCCATTCCAGATGGCACTTTGGATAACATGAGATTTTGGATGTATGATAGTGTCACTGCCACAATTGTTATTAAGCTGGAGAAAGGAAAGGGTCAGTACAGATTTGTTGATCCAAGAGACTTATTAAAATCGGGAGAAAGGGACATCAAGACCCTCAGTACTTTCCAGATAATTGTTGATCCGATTTTTGAAATGGCTGCTAAAGAATTCACAGGTATGGTAGCCTCTATCATTAGATGTAAGTTCTGGGCAGGAGGATTGAAGGATGCTGATATATACTACATGAAGCATG
The DNA here is from genome assembly GCF_021521415.1 of Bidens hawaiensis. Lineage (NCBI taxonomy): Eukaryota > Viridiplantae > Streptophyta > Magnoliopsida > Asterales > Asteraceae > Bidens > Bidens hawaiensis. Next base: position 81,217 of record NW_027494473.1, on the reverse strand, counting down.
ATTAAAGACAAAGCTACAAACCAAGGGGGAGATTGTTGGGCCTAATTTGTGTGGTTTGTACTTGGTATACATTTATTGGGCTGGGCTGCGAGTTTGTAATGTAGGACGAGAACTCTAAAGAGTTCCCGGTGGGCCTTGGTTCACATGGGCTTAGGTGTTTTGTTTTCTCTATATATAGTTGATGTCATGTATAGTGAATAGGTTGTTCATTCACTTGTTTTGAGTATTGTATTGTAAGTGCTTAAGCACCCGACGTATCTTAATATATGTGTGTTTTGAAGCAATCTCGTGTCACTTCCTTGAGTTTACTCATGTTCTTCAATCACCAAGTATCGGTATTCCGCACCTATACTTGTTATATTGATATCATAATTGTAGTGATCCAGATTCGGGACTTGCAATTGGTATCAGAGCCTTAGACCTATTCAGGCTCGTTATTATGATATCAACGGATTCAAGATATCTAGATTTGGTGGTGTTTGTGACTTCCGGCAACTCTCTGATCGGAGAAGAAGTTTAAATTTTTTTTGGAAAGGATTGTTATTATTTTGGAAACAAATCAAAAAATTATTTTCGGGGAGTTTGTTACAAATCTTAAAAACATGTATTCTCGTCCACTGGTGTTCTCGGCCAAGAAAATTCTCAGCTGCTGGTAGTTTCCGGTTAAGATTGGTCAGTTTTTGGTAGTTCTCGGTCAAGACTGGTCAAACTTGGTGTTCTCAGTCAAAATCTAGTCAACTCCTGGGTTCTCGGTCAATAATCAGTCAAACCTAGAGTTTTCGGTCAACTCTTGGTTAAACCTTGAGTTCTCGGTCACAATTTGGTATATTTGGTGGTCCGGGTCAGCCTGTTTGGACTTGTTCACAGCCCAGTTAACTGTTTGGGCCTGTTCTACTTGGACTTGGATTTTTAACTTGGACCTAAATGATAATTGGACTTTAAAAAAAACAATCTTTAATTTAAATTATAATGGCCCAGTTAACAAATGGTAGCAATTCAACCAACTCATCGCTTCATCAATTACTTGATTCCATCATGGGGACTGCTACTCGTATACCCCGTCTCTTGTACCATGAGGGGTTCAGTGAATGGAAATTTTGTTTTGAGCACTATGCCAAGATGAAAGATTCCAAAATTTGGAAAAGCATTGTGAGGGGACCTCAAAGGATCACCTATCAAAGGGATGGTTCTGACGAAGTTCTTTTGAAACCAGTTGCACAGTATGACGATAATGACTTCGCTAAAGTTGAGGAATATGAGAGAGCTCTTTCCACTCTAACGATGGCACTCTCACCTGAGATTGCCCTTCAGTTTATAGAGCTCTTTCCACTCTAACGATGGCACTCTCACCTGAGATTGCCCTTCAGTTTAGAGAACTTCAATCTGCTAAAGAGTTATGGGCTGCACTGATAGAAGTTTATGAAGGAAATGAAGATATGAAGAGAAGTCGCCAAGATCTGCTGCGACAAAAGTTCAATATATTTAATCATGTTTTGGGAAAAATGTTGGAATCCCAACTTCAAAGATTCATATCTCTTGTGACTGAAATGAGAACAGCAGGGATTTATCTGCAAACTTCAGAAATAAACAACTAGTTGGTGAACTCCTTGCCGAAAAGTTGGGACATGAATGTCGCGGTTATCAAAAAGACTAAAGATCTCAACAGGATGGGTATGACTGAAATGATAGCCACTATTAAAGCCTGTGATATGGATGATAAACAGCGAACAATAAATCATGCTAGTTCTTATAGTGATGCTGGATACAATGTTGCTTCCAACAGTGCTCTTATGTCTCAAGATAGATTCTCACTGTTCAAGCCTACTCAACAACCACCTCAGGGAAACTTCCAGATGTTCTCATCCTCTAGGTCAATCATCATCATCCAACTCACCCAAACCAGCTCCAGTGTTCTTCACCAAGTCTGGACAGTCTTCAAATGACACTGGTAAAACTACTCACTCTCCCAGTCAGAACTTCAGCCAGATTCCCACCATACCAAAGGAGACTCAAGAGAATATAGCTATAATGGCGGGATTCATGAATTGTTATCATGCATTTCTGGCTGGAGACTTGGTTCAACTTGTGGTTGCTGCTGAACTAGATCAGATTCATCCTGATGATGTTGAAGAAATGGACATCTCGTTGCAAATTGCCATGGTAGTTTTCTGTGCAAAGAAGTTTACTAAGAGGACGGGTAGGAATAATTGGAACATGCCTAATAATCAAAAGGTGGGTTTTAACAAAGACACTCTCAGGTGCTACAACTGTCACGAGCCGGGTCATTTTGCTCGTGAATGTACTAACCCAGGTAAGGATGGAAATACGAAAAGGGCATTGGTTCCAGCTGAAAATGCCCGAGGTGAGGCTGGAGGTAGTTCTGGTAATGGTGAAAGAAGTAAGGTTGCTCAACAGTTTTCTTGGGAAAGTCAGATGGCAGCGCTTAACATTGGAAATCAGACTGCAAATTCGCCATTGTTGAAGACACTGGAGAAGAAAATGCTGCTGAGGAGAAGGTCAAGGAGCTTCAATTTGCGTATATAGCGTTCACTTCTCCAGATTCATATGAGGTACGTTTTCAACCATGTTCTTTAAATTGTGGTGAAAAATAGAAATATATAAGCTTCATAACGATAGTCTAAGTAGAGATATGGAATAAATAAAATCAGAAAATTTCAAACTTAAGAAAAATGAAAAGGTTTTTTAGACAAAATAGAAGCATAAAAGAAGGATATTTCTAAGCTTAAGTCTGATTTTAGCATGAAAAGTTGTCACCACCTAGATGACAAACAAGAAATTGCTGAGTTAACTGCTAAACTGGAAGCTTCTAAGTTAGAAATCTTAAATCTAACTAGTAAGTTTGAAAAGGCTGAACTTGACTTTAAAAAATTTGATGGTTCCAGTAATGTAGTTAACTCAATGATTGAGAACCAATTATGGTGGAAAGAAAATGAAGGTGAGGGAATAGGATACAGTCAAGTTCCCCCACCTTACAATCATAATTATGTCCCTACACCTGTCACCAAAGAACAGGAAGAAAAGATAAAGGACATGAAGTATGGTAAACAAGACAAAGGTGATGGGACCAGTTCTGCAAATGCTGGTCCGTCCACTTCAAATATGAACGATTCTAATGTATCTACCTCATGTGCAGAAAAAGTAATTGTGAAGGAGTGGACTGATGAGGATGACGACCCTAGTTTTGAATTTGATAATAACTTTGTTTCTGATGTTTCTTTAAAAATTCTTGTTTTGAATTCTGTTATTCCGACTGTTTGTGTGGGCTCTGTTTTAAAGAGCAAGGATTCTTGTGTGGTTGATTCGGTTGAAATTTTGAACTCTAATAATGTGGTTTCTAATAAAACTAAAAATTCAAAAACACCTAAAAAATACGTTGCACCTAAATTTGTCAAAGAGGGATGCTCTAATGACAAACAAGGTGATAAGGTCAGAAATGAGAACAGGAGTTCTCGCAAATTTAAGCAGACTGGTCCACATAACCAGTCCAGACAAGGAGTTGCCCAAAATGACTTTTTCATAAAACGTCAAACTTGTTTTAATTGTGGCACTCCTGGTCATATTGCCAGAAATTGTCCACATCGTCCGTACATTCCCTACTATGGATTTTATCAGAGGAATATGTCATACATGCCTCATAACGCGTACAGGCAAAGATTCAGACATTATCAAGTTAGTTCCTTTGACTATGATTGGAATCTAAACAAATCTGGCAAGTTTAGCCCTCATCAGACCATACCTAACTTGTCTAAAAGAAAGGTCAGAAAAGGTGTTTCAAGTTCAAATTATAATATGAACACTAAGACTAGACCAAAACAGGAGAAAAAGGCTGATTCGTCTCCTTCCACATCCAGAACACGGGAGGTTACGACAACCATTCGTACCTATAATTCCAAATCATACAGACATAGGTGGTTGCCTAAAAATCCGGTAAAATTTTCTACAAATTCCATGTTTGACGATCAAAAGGACATGTCATGGCAATCCGTGACAACTGTAGATGAATCAGGGTCACCCAGTGTAAGTATGGACTACGTACCAAAAACTAACTAATCCCGCGTTTTGTGCAGGAAAAGCTATGGAGGAATATCATCAGACCTTGGTATGTTGATAGTGGCTGTTCCAGGCACATGACATGGGACATTACCCAGCTACACGACTTTCAAACATTTAACGGTGGGTATATGTCTTTTGTGGGGGGGGGAGAAAGGAAAGATCACTCAGAAGGGTACTGTAAGTAACGGTGTTCTAAAGTTTGAAAATGTTAATTTTGTTCCAGATTTGAAGCACAGTCTTTTGAGCGTGTCACAAATTTATGACAAAGATATTTCAACTCACTTTACTAATAAAGAGTGTCTGATTTTAAAACCTGGTATGATTATACCAGAAGACTGGGTTCTTGTTCGATCACAACGAAAAGATAATGCATATGTGATCGACATGACCAAAAATGTTCCTGACGAAATAACCTGTTTGTTCTCAAAAGTGTCAGAACATAATGCAATGCTTTGGCATCGTCGGCATGGTCATGCTAATACTAAAAGTCTGAATCGTCTTGCTAAAAATAATTTGGTGGGTGGTTTACCAATCAAGGATTTTGTGACTGTTGAGAAATGTGTGGTTTGTGCTTTGGGGAAACATCATCGGAAATCTCACAAGCCAAAGTTGATTAATACCATATCGTCAGTTTTTCAATTACTTCATATGGACCTTTTCGGGCCTATTCATGTTTTGAGTTTATCTCGTAGCTCTTATTGTCTTGTTATTAGTGATGATTACTCACGTTTTACATGGGTATTTTTCTTATCAAAAGAGAGTGAAACTGTAGATCTAATCAAGAAGTTCGTTGTGCTCATGGAGAATCAAGTTAACCTAAAGCTGAAGGGAGTCCGTTGTGGTAATGGAACGGAATTCAAGAATGCAACTTTGAATCATTTTTGTTCAGAAAAGGGGGTACTTCATCAGTACGACGCTCCTCGGACGCCTCAACAGAATGGTGTAGCTGAAAGAAGAAACAGAACTCTTATCGAGGAAGCAAGAACGATGTTGTGCGACTCTAAACTGCCACTGTTTTTCTGGGCAAAAGCTATTAATACGGCCTTTTATGTTCAGAATCGGGTGATAATCAACAAGTCCTAGATGAAGACCCCGTATGAGATTGTTTATGGTCATAAACCAACTGTCGGACATTTCAGAGCTTTTGGGTGTCCGTGTACTTTACTGAATCTAGAACTACTCCAAAGTTTGGGGCCGCAACCAATAAGTGTTACTTCGGTATGCGGGAAATACAACTTATAGAGTCTACAACAAGTCAACCAAGCAGCTTACATACGCTCGTGTTGGTCCCGATTGGTTATTTGATTACAATGAACTTTTCAAACCATTCAACGTGTTTCCTGTCATCAACACAGAACCTTTATGTGGTCCCACAGTGGAAGCTGCAAAGGAAAATCCACAGACAGTATCCCATATTTCTCCACTAATTGATGATGAAGTTGCTGGGTTAAGTAATGACTCACCTGCTACTGGTACTCAGTCCCAGATAACTTTAGAACCCGAATGTTCGCCAAACACGTCTGAAAACGCTGCTAATGTTGAGGGGGAGAGTTCCATTCGACAGATCATCGTGAGCACATTGTTTCCCGATGACATTCCAAATGAATATATCGCCAGCACCTTGTACTCTCACAGTACGACGACATCTGGATGGAAGAATCCTCTTGTTGATGATATTGAAAATTTGTCAAATCTACAATCTACTGGTGATGTTTATGATCAGTTAATTCCATCAAGAATTCAGAAAAATCATCCAATTGAGAATGTCATAGGTCCCATTGAAGCGAGAGTGTCCACCAGAAGTCAGACAGGACACATTAACAATTGTATGTTTTCCTGTTTCATCTCTCAAATTGAACCAAAGTCAGTTGAAATTGTCACACCCTCAAAATCCACTAACGGAGTTTTACCGTCAGAGGGTGTGAACTAACAGGATCGGAATCATCAGTTATAATCAAACCATAAAACAAAGTTTCAAAACCATGAAAACGTTTACGAGTAATTAAATGCGGAAGCGTAAAACCATAGAAACCAATGTTGCGTCACGCAGGACGACTTAAAACCTAATGATAACAGTTTAAAATAAGTTTGCATAATTAAAAATGTTTCAAGCAATGCATGTTCCTAAACCGCGCGCCCGCCTCGGCTACCTGAGAATAACATACTAAAAGTGTCAACACAAGGTTGGTGAGTTCACAAGTTTAAATAAAAATAAAGCGATTAGCATTTGCGTTCAGCGTGTTGCGTTAAGCGTTTTGCGTTACAGCGTTTTGCGTTACCAGATAGTGTTATGTCAATTATATATCTATAGGTAGCTAGCCTATAAATCAAGTATCACTAAGTGTTCGACACCGAAGCTGACTGTTTATCATTTGCCTTGCCACCAGGTCATCCAGACCATGGTATGTGTTTAGCCAAGATTACACCCGCTCGACATCCAGTCGAGTTTAGCGTTGGGTGGGGTTTGTCAAACCCAGTAGTACTACTCAACAATGACTCGCTATTATCCAATATTAAACGGTTCGATGTGAATGAAGGACTTTAGTTATTGCGTTTGCCACTTAGTCTTTACAAGTGATATATAATCTATATTAACAAAATCTTAAATGCGTTTTCGGAGTATGTTATCTCCCCCAAGTGAAAAGCGTTTGAAAACAGTTAAAAAGGGGAAAGTGAAACTCACTGTTTGCGAAGAAATTCCTAAATTAAATCACCAAGATGCGCGTCACAGAAAAACTCTCTCTAGCGTTCTAAAACAACAAATAGATTTTTCTAAGTGTCGGAATATTATCGAGTCTCTAGACCCGGCACATAATACCTATGCACATAACATGTTTCGTGTCTCGTTTGTGAATCGTGTGTGACTTTAATAAGTGTATTTGTGATACGTTACATGTGTAAGCAATTATACACGTGTCATGTATTCATAAAGTACATCACTAGCAATTACTCCCCGTAAGAGCAAATTTGTCAACACATAACAATTAACTAGCCATTATTCCCCATGAGGGCAATTTGGTCAAATCATGACAATCAATTAGCAATTATTCCCCGCAAGGGCAATTTGGTCAAAACATAACAATTATATAGCAAGTATCATGTTTCATGCATTTTCACAAAACTCAGCAGCTAGTTTCACCGAGACAGAAATTCTACTTGAAAGATTGTACTACTCCACCGATCATAGCATCTCAATTAATTTACCAAAAATCATCACAGAAGCATATATGTCTTCGGTTTCCAGAACATATTTTATTATATTTTTATTCCACATAGTTTTCTCACAATCATCAAATCATTACAGCAAACTCATAACAGTCAAATTCATGCGCAACAGAATGTTATTTGAAATTCCCGTTAAACGAAAAATCCAATAAATGCAAGACCACTTGGGTTAGGTTCCTAACTCAATAAGTCAACTTCCAGAAGTGGAACCAACCCAATTGGTCTCGTAGTTCATGAGATATAACATTTACAAAATAACCTAACAGCAGGTCTAACAGCTCAGCTTTGCACAACGTTTTTGTAAAATCATAAAAGTTAACCTTTACTTGTCCAAAAATTACAAATTTATAGTCTTTAGAAACTAGACTCAACCTAGTTTACGGGTATCAATAATCTCAACCAATTTTCACATTTACACTTCGTTACAGTCACTTAAACATCAATAACATATTATGTCCAGAAACTGTTTGCATCCAAACTCAACATATTAACTATCTATGAACTATCATGCATTCATATAACACTCTAGACTCCATAAACACTATCCGTGCACATCAATTACACCTTACATACATGATTAGGGTTTTTGTTTGAATTCAAATCAAAGACACAACAATTAACATGTAACAATATTCATTCTAGTTATCAAATCATCATCAAATCAACAACAATCATATTAACTTCATACACAAACATAATCGGCCATCTAGGGTTTTCAATAAACCCATTAAACATCAAAATTAAGTATAAAGGATGCATAGGATAGTCGTTTATACCTTCCTAGCACCTTAATCTTCAATCAAAACTTGAAATTGGTGGTTGTATGTGTGTGTATAGGTGACGGCAGCCAAGGGAGCAAGGGATTTGGGGTTCCGATCGGGATTTGTGGGGGAAAGAAAATAAGTTAGGGTTTAGTTTTAGTATTATTTATAAACATAATATGTTACATTCAAGTACCTCCACTTTCAATTGTTGTTTTTCTAACTTAAATAACTAGTTTACATCTTGAGTTAACGTTTATAACCATGTTATCACATAACACATAAGTCTAACACATAATTATCACATAATTATTGTTTTGACGTTTTTCGTTTATTCATCAATCGTTTGCGTCAACTCGTTTGCGTTTCGGTGCAATTCCCGAAAGACTACACATGTAGTAAGTGTTAAGCGTCATTTAAACCCTAGTTTAAATGTAATGAAGTGTGCGTTATAGATTCAATGATCTTAAGTTTGAATTGACGGAGTTGAGTTAACGGAGTTAACCTGAAATTGACGATTGTCACATCATTCCCATGTTAAAGAATTTTCGTCCCTAAAATTTGAGTCAAGTCGTAATGAGTGTCTGAAAAAGTAAGAAAGAAATTTTCAGTTTGTCATCAATCTGTCACACCCTCAAAATCCACTAACGGAGTTTTACCGTTAGAGGGTGTGAACTAACAGGATCGGAATCATCAGTTATAATCAAACCATAAAACAAAGTTTCAAAACCATGAAAACGTTTACGAGTAATTAAATGCGGAAGCGTAAAACCATAGAAACCAATGTTGCGTCACGCAGGACGACTTAAAACCCAATGATAACAGTTTAAAATAAGTTTGCATAATTAAAAATGTTTCAAGCAATGCATGTTCCTAAACCGCGCGCCCGCCTCGGCTACCTGAGAATAACATACTAAAAGTGTCAACACAAGGTTGGTGAGTTCACAAGTTTAAATAAAAATAAAGCGATTAGCATTTGCGTTCAGCGTGTTGCGTTAAGGGTTTTGCGTTACAGCGTTTTGCGTTACCAGATAGTGTTATGTCAATTATATATCTATAGGTAGCTAGCCTATAAATCAAGTATCACTAAGTGTTCGACACCGAAGCTGACTGTTTATCATTTGCCTTGCCACCAGGTCATCCAGACCATGGTATGTGTTTAGCCAAGATTACACCCGCTCGACATCCAGTCGAGTTTAGCGTTGGGTGGGGTTTGTCAAACCCAGTAGTACTACTCAACAATGACTCGCTATTATCCAATATTAAACGGTTCGATGTGAATGAAGGACTTTAGTTATTGCGTTTGCCACTTAGTCTTTACAAGTGATATATAATCTATATTAACAAAATCTTAAATGCGTTTTCGGAGTATGTTATCTCCCCCAAGTGAAAAGCGTTTGAAAACAGTTAAAAAGGGGAAAGTGAAACTCACTGTTTGCGAAGAAATTCCTAAATTAAATCACCAAGATGCGCGTCACAGAAAAACTCTCTATAGCGTTCTAAAACAACAAATAGATTTTTCTAAGTGTCGGAATATTATCGAGTCTCTAGACCCGGCACATAATACCTATGCACATAACATGTTTCGTGTCTCGTTTGTGAATCGTGTGTGACTTTAACAAGTGTATTTGTGATACGTTACATGTGTAAGCAATAATACACGTGTCATGTATTCATAAAGTACATCACTAGCAATTACTCCCCGTAAGAGCAAATTTGTCAACACATAACAATTAACTAGCCATTATTCCCCATGAGGGCAACTTGGTCAAATCATGACAATCAATTAGCAATTATTCCCCGCAAGGGCAATTTGGTCAAAACATAACAATTATATAGCAAGTATCATGTTTCATGCATTTTCACAAAACTCAGCAGCTAGTTTCACCGAGACAGAAATTCTACTTGAAAGATTGTACTACTCCACTGATCATAGCATCTCAATTAATTTACCAAAAATCATCACAGAAGCATATATGTCTTAGGTTTCCAGAACATAGTTTATTATATTTTTATTCTACATAGTTTTCTCACAATCATTAAATCATTACAGCAAACTCATAACAGTCAAATTCATGCGCAACAGAATGTTATTTGTAATTCCCGTTAAACGAAAAATCCAATAAATGCAAGACCACTTGGGTTAGGTTCCTAACTCAATAAGTCAACTTCCAGAAGTGGAACCAACCCAATTGGTCTCGTAGTTCCTGAGATATAACATTAACAAAACAACCTAACAGCAGGTCTAACAGCTCAGCTTTGCACAACGTTTTTGTAAAATCATAAACGTTAACCTTTACTTGTCCAAAAATTACAAATTTATAGTCTTTAGAAACTAGACTCAACCTAGTTTACTGGTATCAATAATCTCAACCAATTTTAACATTTACACTTCGTTACAGTCACTTAAACATCAATAACACATTCTGTCCAGAAACTGTTTGCATCCAAACTCAACATATTAACTATCTATGAACTATCATGCATTCATATAACACTCTAGACTCCATAAACACTATCCATGCACATCAATTACACCTTACATACATGATTAGGGTTTTTGTTTGAACTCAAATCAAAGACACAACAATTAACATGTAACAATATTCATTCTAGTTATCAAATCATCATCAAATCAACAACAATCATATTAACTTCATACACACACATAATCGGCCATCTAGGGTTTTCAATAAACCCATTAAACATCAAAATTAAGTATAAAGGATGCATAGGATAGTCGTTTATACCTTCCTAGCACCTTAATCTTCAATCAAAACTTGAAATTGGTGGTTGTATGTGTGTGTATAGGTGACGGCAGCCAAGGGAGCAAGGGATTTGGGGTTCCGATCGGGATTTGTGGGGGAAAGAAAATAAGTAAGGGTTTAGTTTTAGTATTATTTATAAACATAATATGTTACATTCAAGTACCTCCACTTTCAATTGTTGTTTTTCTAACTTAAATAACTAGTTTACATCTTGAGTTAACGTTTATAACCATGTTATCACATAACACATAAGTCTAACACATAATTATCACATAATTATTGTTTTGACGTTTTTCGTTTATTCATCAATCGTTTGCGTCAACTCGTTTGCGTTTCGGTGCAATTCCCGAAAGACTACACATGTAGTAAGTGTTAAGCGTCATTTAAACCCTAGTTTAAATGTAATGAAGTGTGCGTTATAGATTCAATGATCTTAAATTTGAATTGACGGAGTTGAGTTAACGGAGTTAACCTGAAATTGACGATTGTCACATCATTCCCATGTTAAAGAATTTTCGTCCCGAAAATTTGAGTCAAGTCGTAATGAGTGTCTGAAAAAGTAAGAGAGAAATTTTCAGTTTGTCATCAATCTGTCACACCCTCAAAATCCACTAACGGAGTTTTACCGTCAGAGGGTGTGAACTAACAGGATCGGAATCATCAGTTATAATCAAACCATAAAACAAAGTTTCAAAACCCTGAAAACGTTTACGAGTAATTAAATGCGGAAGCGTAAAACCATAGAAACCAATGTTGCGTCACGCAGGACGACTTAAAACCAAATGATAACAGTTTAAAATAAGTTTGCATAATTAAAAATGTTTCAAGCAATGCATGTTCCTAAACCGCGCGCCCGCCTCGGCTACCTGAGAATAACATACTAAAAGTGTCAACACAAGGTTGGTGAGTTCACAAGTTTAAAATAAAAATAAAGCGATTAGCATTTGCGTTCAGCGTGTTGCGTTAAGCGTTTTGCGTTACAGCGTTTTGCGTTACAGCGTTTTGCGTTACCAGATAGTGTTATATCAATTATATATCTTTAGGTAGCTAGCCTATAAAACAAGTATCACTAAGTGTTCGACACCGAAGCTGACTGTTTATCATTTGCCTTGCCACCAGGTCATCCAGACCATGGTATGTGTTTAGCCAAGATTACACCCGCTCGACATCCAGTCGAGTTTAGCGTTGGGTGGGGTTTGTCAAACCCAGTAGTACTACTCAACAATGACTCGCTATTATCCAATATTAAACGGTTCTATGTGAATGAAGGACTTTAGTTATTGCGTTTGCCACTTAGTCTTTACAAGTGATATATAATCTATATTAACAAAATCTTAAATGCGTTTTCGGAGTATGTTATCTCCCCCAAGTGAAAAGCGTTTGAAAACAGTTAAAAAGGGGAAAGTGAAACTCACTGTTTGCGAAGAAAATCCCAAATTAAATCACCAAGATGCGCGTCACAGAAAAACTCTCTCTAGCTTTCTAAAACAACAAAGAGATTTTTCTAAGTGTCGGAATATTATCGAGTCTCTAGACCCGGCACATAATACCTATGCACATAACATGTTTCGTGTCTCGTTTGTGAATCGTGTGTGACTTTAACAAGTGTATTTGTGATACGTTACATGTGTAAGCAATTATACACGTGTCATGTATTCATAAAGTACATCACTAGCAATTACTCCCCGTAAGAGCAAATTGGTCAACACATAACAATTAACTAGCCATTATTCCCCATGAGGGCAATTTGGTCAAATCATGACAATCAATTAGCAATTATTCCCCGCAAGGGCAATTTGGTCAAAACATAACAATTATATAGCAAGTATCATGTTTCATGCATTTTCACAAAACTCAGCAGCTAGTTTCACCGAGACAGAAATTCTACTTGAAAGATTGTACGACTCCACCGATCATAGCATCTCAATTAATTTACCCAAAATCATCACAGAAGCATATATGTCTTAGGTTTCCAGAACATATTTTATTATATTTTTATTCCACATAGTTTTCTCACAATCATCAAATCATTACAGCAAACTCATAACAGTCAAATTCATGCGCAACAGAATGTTATTTGAAATTCCCGTTAAACAAAAAATCCAATAAATGCAAGACCACTTGGGTTAGGTTCCTAACTCAATAAGTCAACTTCCAGAAGTGGAACCAACCCAATTGTTCTCGTAGTTCATGAGATATAACATTTACAAAACAACCTAACAGCAGGTCTAACAGCTCAGCTTTGCACAACGTTTTTGTAAAATCATAAAAGTTAACCTTTACTTGTCCAAAAATTACAAATTTATAGTCTTTAGAAACTAGACTCAACCTAGTTTACTGGTATCAATAATCTCAACCAAATTTAACATTTACACTTCGTTACAGTCACTTAAACATCAATAACACATTCTGTCCAGAAACTGTTTGCATCCAAACTCAACATATTAACTATCTATGAACTATCATGCATTCATATAACACTCTAGACTCCATAAACACTATCCATGCACATCAATTACACCTTACATACATGATTAGGGTTTTTGTTTGAACTCAAATCAAAGACACAACAATTAACATGTTACAATATTCATTCTAGTTATCAAATCATCATTAAATCAACAACAATCATATTAACTTCTTACACACACATAATCGGCCATCTAGGGTTTTCAATAAACCCATTAAACATCAAAATTAAGTATAAAGGATGCATAGGATAGTCATTTATACCTTCCTAGCACCTTAATCTTCAATCAAAACTTGAAATTGGTGGTTGTATGTGTGTGTATAGGTGACGGCAGCCAAGGGAGCAAGGGATTTGGGGTTCCGATCGGGATTTGTGGGGGAAAGAAAATAAGTTAGGGTTTAGTTTTAGTATTAATTATAAACATAATATGTTACATTCAAGTCCCTCCACTTTCAATTGTTGTTTTTCTAACTTAAATAACTAGTTTACATCTTGAGTTAACGTTTATAACCATGTTATCACATAACACATAAGTCTAACACATAATTATCACATAATTATTGTTTTGAAGTTTTTCGTTTATTCATCAATCGTTTGCGTCAACTCGTTTGCGTTTCGGTGCAATTCCCGAAAGACTACACATGTAGTAAGTGTTAAGCGTCATTTAAACCCTAGTTTAATTGTAATGAAGTGTGCGTTATAGATTCAATGATCTTAAGCTTGAATTGACGGAGTTGAGTTAACGGAGTTAACCTGAAATTGACGATTGTCACATCATTCCCATGTTAAAGAATTTTCGTCCCGAAAATTTGAGTCAAGTGGTAATGAGTGTCTGAAAAAGTAAGAAAGAAATTTTCAGTTTGTCATCAATCTGTCACACCCTCAAAATCCACTAACGGAGTTTTACCGTCAGAGGGTGTGAACTAACAGGATCGGAATCATCAGTTATAATAAAACCATAAAACAAAGTTTCAAAACCATGAAAACGTTTACGAGTAATTAAATGCGGAAGCGTAAAACCATAGAAACCAATGTTGCGTCACGCAGGACGACTTAAAACCCAATGATAACAGTTTAAAATAAGTTTGCATAATTAAAAATGTTTCAAGCAATGCATGTTCCTAAACCGCGCGCCCGCCTCGGCTACCTGAGAATAACATACTAAAAGTGTCAACACAAGGTTGGTGAGTTCACAAGTTTAAATAAAAATAAAGCGATTAGCATTTGCGTTCAGCGTGTTGCGTTAAGCGTTTTGCGTTATAGCGTTTTGCGTTACAGCGTTTTGCGTTACCAGATAGTGTTATGTCAATTATATATCTATAGGTAGCTAGCCTATAAAACAAGTATCACTAAGTGTTCGACACCGAAGCTGACTGTTTATCATTTGCCTTGCCACCAGGTCATCCAGACCATGGTATGTGTTTAGCCAAGATTACACCCGCTCGACATCCAGTCGAGTTTAGCGTTGGGTGGGGTTTGTCAAACCCAGTAGTACTACTCAACAATGACTCGCTATTATCCAATATTAAACGGTTCGATGTGAATGAAGGACTTTAGTTATTGCGTTTGCCACTTAGTCTTTACAAGTGATATATAATCTATATTAACAAAATCTTAAATGCGTTTTCGGAGTATGTTATCTCCCCCAAGTGAAAAGCGTTTGAAAACAGTTAAAAATGGGAAAGTGAAACTCACTGTTTGCGAAGAAAATCCCAAATTAAATCACCAAGATGCGCGTCACAGAAAAACTCTCTCTAGCGTTCTAAAACAACAAAGAGATTTTTCTAAGTGTCGGAATATTATCGAGTCTCTAGACCCGGCACATAATACCTATGCACATAACATGTTTCGTGTCTCGTTTGTGAATCGTGTGTGACTTTAACAAGTGTATTTGTGATACGTTACATGTGTAAGCAATTATACACGTGTCATGTATTCATAAAGTACATCACTAGCAATTACTCCCCGTAAGAGCAAATTGGTCAACACATAACAATTAACTAGCCATTATTCCCCATGAGGGCAATTTGGTCAAATCATGACAATCAATTAGCAATTATTCCCCGCAAGGGCAATTTGGTCAAAACATAACAATTATATAGCAAGTATCATGTTTCATGCATTTTCACAAAACTCAGCAGCTAGTTTCACCGAGACAGAAATTCTACTTGAAAGATTGTACGACTCCACCGATCATAGCATCTCAATTAATTTACCCAAAATCATCACAGAAGCATATATGTCTTAGGTTTCCAGAACATATTTTATTATATTTTTATTCCACATAGTTTTCTCACAATCATCAAATCATTACAGCAAACTCATAACAGTCAAATTCATGCGCAACAGAATGTTATTTGAAATTCCCGTTAAACGAAAAATCCAATAAATGCAAGACCACTTGGGTTAGGTTCCTAACTCAATAAGTCAACTTCCAGAAGTGGAACCAACCAAATTGGTCTCGTAGTTCATGAGATATAACATTTACAAAACAACCTAACAGCAGGTCTAACAGCTCAGCTTTGCACAACGTTTTTGTAAAATCATAAAAGTTAACCTTTACTTGTCCAAAAATTACAAATTTATAGTCTTTAGAAAATAGACTCAACCTAGTGTACTTTAGTATCAATAATCTCAACCAATTTTCACATTTACACTTCGTTACAGTCACTTAAACATCAATAACACATTCTGTCCAGAAACTGTTTGCATCCAAACTCAACATATTAACTATCTATGAACTATCATGCATTCATATAACACTCTAGACTCCATAAACACTATCCATGCACATCAATTACACCTTACATACATGATTAGGGTTTTTGTTTGAACTCAAATCAAAGACACAACAATTAACATGTAACAATATTCATTCTAGTTATCAAATCATCATCAAATCAACAACAATCATATTAACTTCATACACACACATAATCGGCCATCTAGGGTTTTCAATAAACCCATTAAACATCAAAATTAAGTATAAAGGATGCATAGGATAGTCGTTTATACCTTCCTAGCACCTTAATCTTCAATCAAAACTTGAAATTGGTGGTTGTATGTGTGGGTATAGGTGACGGCAGCCAAGGGAGCAAGGGATTTGGGGTTCCGATCGGGATTTATGGGGGAAAGAAAATAAGTTAGGGTTTAGTTTTAGTATTATTTATAAACATAATATGTTACATTCAAGTCCCTCCACTTTCAATTGTTGTTTTTCTAACTTAAATAACTAGTTTACATCTTGAGTTAACGTTTATAACCATGTTATCACATAACACATAAGTCTAACACATAATTATCACATAATTATTGTTTTGACGTTTTTCGTTTATTCATCAATCGTTTGCGTCAACTCGTTTGCGTTTCGGTGCAATTCCCGAAAGACTACACATGTAGTAAGTTTTAAGCGTCATTTAAACCCTAGTTTAAATGTAATGAAGTGTGCGTTATAGATTCAATGATCTCAAGTTTGAATTGACGGAGTTGAGTTAACGGAGTTAACCTGAAATTGACGATTGTCACAGAAATGGCACTTCAAGAACCTAGTTGGGTTGATGCTATGCATGAAGAATTAAACCAGTTTGACAAGATGAAAGTTTGGAGATTGGTTAAGTTACCGGAAGGAAAGAAAGCTCTTGATACAAGATAGGTTTTCAGAAACAAGCAAGATGACACCGGGGTTATTGTTCGAAATAAGGCACGATTGGTAGTTCGTGGTTTTCGTCAGGTTGAGGGGTTAGACTATACTGAAGTCTATGCCCCAGTGGCTAGACTTGAGGCCATTGGAATTTTTCTAGCATATGCATCATACATGGGGTTTACAGTGTATCAGATGAATGTTAAGACCGCGTTTCTATATGGTGAAGTCAAAGAGGAGATTTATGTTGATCAGCCACCGGGTTTTGTTGATTCTAAGAAGCCAAATCACGTCTACAGGCTAGACAAGGAATTGTACGGGTTACATCAGGCTCCTCGAGCGTGGTATGCTACACTGACCGCGCATCTTCTTGATCATGGCTACAAGCGTGGAACTATCGATCAAACCTTGTTCCGGAAAACTGTCGAAAAAGATTTGATTCTCGTCCAGATTTATGTCGATGATATCATCTTTGGATCCACCAGCGCTGAGTTGTGTACAGAATTTGAAGGTGTAATGAAAAAGAGGTTTGAGATGAGTTCGTTGGGTTAAATGACAACTTTTATGGGGCTACAGGTTCGCCAAAGCTCGGAAGGAATACTACTACATCAAGGGAAGTACGTTGAGGATATGCTGGCAAAGTTCGAGCTTCAAGATTCAAAGAGTGCCAACACTCCCATGGCAGAAACACCACTACTGTCATCTGATCCTGATGGAAGTCCCGTAGGGCAAACATACTATCGATCGATGATCGGGTCTCTGATGTACCTCACAGCCAGTCGTCCTGACATCATGTTTGCAGTCTACCAATGTGCTCATTTCCAGGCTAATCCTAAACTCTCTCATTTAATTGTTGTTAAACGTATTTTTAGATATCTGAAGGGACAACCAAAGTTAGGTCTTTGGTATCCCAAACAATCAGAATTTGATATTTATGCTTTTGCTGATAGCAATTATGGTGGATATGACATAGACAGGAAATCCACGTCAGCCGGTTGCCCGTTCTTAGGAGACCGTCTCATTTCATGACAGTGTGAGAAATAAAAACAGTGTCCACCTCGACCGCCGAAGCAGAATATGTTGCCGCATCTGCTTGCTGCTCTCAGGTTATCCGGATGCAAAACCAGTTGCTGGATTACGGTTTGGAATTTCTTGTCACCCCTATTTTCTGTGATAATGATGCTGCCATTGCAATTGTGAAAAATCCAGTTCAACCTAAAACCAAGCACATCGATATCAAAATTCATTTTATTCATGGCTGTTTCGATCGAAAATTGATTCACCTTGAACAAGTCCAAACTGACAACAATGTGGCGGACTTATTTACAAAATCGGTCGGAACAGCAAAATTTAATGTGCTTGTGGGTTTTCTTAAAATGCTTCGTTTCGAGGATTGAGTCTTTTTGGGTATAAATTTGTACATATTTGTTATTTTGCACAAATTTAGGGGGAGAAAAATCATAATGCCAAAATATAGTGTGTGTGCGTCGTTTTTTTTATTTAAGAGAAAAATCATAATGTCAAAAATAGTGTGTGTGCTCTGTCTTTATTTAAAAAAAATGCTTTTCAAAGATTCATTCTCGCTTAAAATTATGTCGGTTGCTCAAGTTTGAAGGACATATACTCGTATATGGTTGGTCCGGTGTTCTACTTGTAGTTTCACATGATAGCCATTTACCCAACGACTGAAAGCACCCGGGACGATTATGATGTGTTTTGTGTTTTGTGTTTTGTGTTCTGTCACTTAAAACTATGTCGGTAACTCTAAGCTGGAAGGACATGTATGTTCATACATGTTAGGTCCGGTTAACCACTTGTGGTCATACAGGATAGCCATTCACCTAAAAGCTTAACAGTGACCGGGGTGACTGAATTCTTAACACGTGTGTTTTATGTAACTATCTTGTGAAGTGATATTACTATTCAGTTAACAGCTTTTTAGAAGCTTCAAAATATTTTCAAATGAAAATTGATCCAACCTTTGGAATGTGATAGATAAATTGTTTTTGTGTGCCTAACGGGTGAAGGTATTAAGCTTATATGGCTCTAGAACAGTCATTGATATTGTATGGTAGCTTTCTATGATGCGTAAAAGTTAAAGTGATATAAACTAAATTTGCTAAACTTAATGTGGAGAGTCATTTGAAGACATGTGCATGTCTCCATATACATCTCTCCGAATGATAGGCAGAAAAGCAATTACCCAGTCATAAACGAGCCCGTTAGTGTCTTGATCACCAAAAATATTGTATTGATTAAGTTACTATTATTTATTAAGTTTAAAAAAAAGAATTATTTGAGTTTACTTTATTCTATTAAAATTATCTTAAAAGATTAAAGGGTCAAACTAGAACTACAGAGATGGGGACACACAAATAAATCCTGTCATGTCTCTAATGAAAGGCTTATTAGTTTACTGGCACTAAGTCCAACGTTCAACCTTAAAGCTTAAATTTTCTTTTATATAAAATCTTTTGATCAAGCACTAAGGGGTTGGAGTCAAATTGGGGTGATCCGGGGAAAGCCAAATACGCTTTGAGAAGAGATAGGAGGCAACACAGATCCATGAGTGATGTCCATCTAAGCTTTATGCCAAACTGAACCTAATCCATATCACTGATGCAATGAAAATCATGCTAAGTACGTTATACCTACAATCAACCTGTCTCTTTATGTCATAATAACGCTGAACATGAATCCTAGTGACAGCCTCTTAAACGATATGATTCCATGTTCGGATCTTTTCATAAAAGGGCGGCGTTTTTACTAAAACTGAAATTTGATCCCGACTTTATATAATTCAAGGGAGTTCCTGTGTATATTAATGTGGATTTATTTTTCTTGTTTTTGTTTAATTTCATTTTGTTTTATCTATTTTACTTATTTATTTTTCCTCGAAACTACTCTCCTCTATACGCTTGTATAAAATTGAGCTTATTTTCAATTTGGGTTTTGAAGGTTTTTGGGTCACCTTACTGGTTGGGTATGTTTCAACTTGGGCTGCCCACTGTGTTGAACCCATTAAGGGTTTTCGGCCTGTTTTGGTTACAGTATAATTAATTTCAAGTTTTTCTTTTGTCACTCTTATTACCCTCATTTGATTAAAGAAACTTAACTCTTTCTCTCAAGTATTCTAGCCTAATCTAAACCATCGTCACTTATCATCTATCAGTGTTCACTTATTAGCTTAACAGGTATTGAACAAAGTCATATGGGATCTATGTACCGACAGAGGCTTACTTGATGTTGCTATAAACTGATTTCATGAATGGTTTGATAAGTTAAAAGTGGATTCATGAGTAATTAGGGGTTTTGGTGGACTTCTTAGGGTTTAATTAAGTGTTTTCGGTTGGTTATTGTAGACTAGTTGCAGGTTCAATGAAGGTTATAGAGATCTCGGTGGGTTGAAGATGATTGCACGTTTCCAAAGAAGGAACCTAAGGGGTTCTCTGTCCCCAGCTGTCAAGGGGTTCTCGGTTGACTTTCGTTTACCGAGAACACCCTGTCTTGACAGAGAACTCATGTTCTCAGTTAAATGTTGACCGAGAACTCAGTTCTCGGTTTTCGTTGACCAAAATCTTAGTGACCGAGAACTTCCTCTGTTGACCGAGATCTTTCCATTTAGGCTTAATTCTCACTGTTGGGCCTTATCCTATACTGGTTAATTTTGGGCTTTCAAATGAGCCCTATTTGGATCCTGGTTCAACTTATTGGCCCAAATCTCTTATAAGTCATGGATATTTTTAAATACTATCAAATTAATCTATATATTATCTAACTTGATACGTTTGGTGCAGAAATGGCTTATCAGAATTCGTTAAAGATTGTTGATACGCACAACATAGTTGGATACTTATATGATCCACCTCTGACTCACAAGGAATTCAAGTCTATGATTGTCGTTCTTAACACGTGCAGGATCTCTCACGCACTACGAGAAAATCCTGTCATATGTAAGAAGATGATCACGGATTTTTGGAATAACGCTTCAATAAACCTGCGAGGACAAGATGGAGTCGTGTCCATAGACTCCAAAGTTCAAAAGAAGCCAGTTAGTATCACTGAGGCTATAGTGAGAGAGGTGTTGATGTTTGATGATCAACCTGATTACCCGACTGAGTACCCCACTGCTGATGTTACGGAGATCCTCACCAAAATGGGTTATGTGGGCACCTATCCTCCGGAAATCTAGAAGCTATTCCACCCATACTGGAGATTCTTGATTCACACGTTTATCACTTGCGTTTCTGGTAGGAAAGGGGGCTCTGATGAGATTAGTCATATTCAGATGTCCGTTGTCACTGCTCTGATCATGGATTGGAATTACAATTATTCCAAGTTCGTTTTCAACGAAATGATGAGCAATCTAAAAGGAAAGAAGAAGAAGATGTTCCTTATGTATCCAAGATTCCTGAAGATGATCTTCGACTCTCATTACATCGATCTTGTCAATTCTGTTGACACCTTGGATATGATGTCAATGGGACCCAATACCTTTGGGTTGATGAAACAGAATAGAAAAGGATCCAAGATTGTGTATCAGGGCCTCCATGCTCTGGTTAAATGTGGACGATTTGCGGAAACAGAAGTTGAGCCAGTTTTAGCTCAGGTTGCTGATGAACATGTGGCTCCAACTCAGCCATGTGTTGCGTCATTTGAAATTTCTGATGATGAAGAAGATGAGACTGAACACCGTCAGTCAGATACCTCTCCAAGTGCTGAAAAGTTAAGTGCTTTGGAAGCTGTAAAAGCTTTATTACAGTCAACTGCTCTGAAGCCTCCTCATACAGTTGCTGAAATCATTGAAGAAAATGTTTCTGAGGATCCAGCCGCAGACCTCGGTCCACGTAAACGAAGAAAGAAAGATCTGAGGCCCGGGTGCTGAAGTGAACTTGAAACAACCACTACACCAACCATAGATGCAACAACTCGCCCAGAACAACAAATTGCTCAATCTGAGTCACATGCTCCAGAACACAAGGTGAACAAGATACATTTACTGTTGAGCCATCATTTCAAGATCTGTTATCGAGTGATTTTGTTAGCGAGTTTGATTTTGAGACAGATACTCCACCCACTGACGAGGCCGACATGCCATTTAATGCTGCTCCCTCCATCTCATCAGGCCCAAAAAATCAAGGTCAGTCAAGTTCAAATGCTGCTGACAGGATTGCTGAGATTCTTGCCATGCAAGAAAAATTTATGTAGAACAAGGG
The DNA here is from genome assembly GCF_021521415.1 of Bidens hawaiensis. NCBI lineage: Eukaryota > Viridiplantae > Streptophyta > Magnoliopsida > Asterales > Asteraceae > Bidens > Bidens hawaiensis. Next base: position 59,063 of record NW_027494473.1, on the reverse strand, counting down.
CAAGGGTATTGTGTTAGAAGAAGATGCTCCGGTTGACGTGCAAGCTCTCCAACGTTGAGTTTTTGAGCTCGAACAAGATTTAGTTGTTAAAGATGTTCGTATTCAAGAGCTGGAAGCAGGTAACTCTGATAAAGATGCCAAGATCAAAGAACTACAGTCCAACATGGGGGAATTAAAGGCTTTGTATCTTGACCTCCAACAAAAGCTGTTTCAAAAGTTCGGAGATGAGTTTAAAGGCAGTGATGATGTGGCCTCTAAAATGCCCAACGTTAGTCAAGGTGGTAGCTCTACTACTCACCCTGTAGGCAACATTGATGAGTCAGAATCACTGCAACAATACATGGATGCCTCCCCCATCACCAAAGAAAAATCGGACAGAATTCAGAAGAAATTACTTGAAAATGGGAAGAAGAAACTGCTGGTGATGAAGAACTCAAATCAAAACGTTGAATCATCGGATCATCCAGACAGGTTCGTCGTTACTTTTCAAAAAGGGTTCTCGGATAAATATGGTGATCGATCGGGAGTTCTATCATGGGGTTTTGATGCGGACAAGAATATGTGGTGGGTAAAGAGGAAGTAAGGAACAACTGAGTATTACAAGAAGATGAAAGACTTTGGCTTTGGACCAAAGTGGATCTTAGTGACCTGATTAATTCTCCATTCACCAACCTGACAAACGACAAACGTGGTAGAGATTTTTGGAATTTCTTGAGAAGTAAAGTTGATAGAGGTTTTCCAGACATGCCAACTGCAGAATCGTTTTTAAAGAAAGCTAAAGGGGTCATGGATCCAAGGACAGGGAAAACAATGGTTAATGTAATGTGGCCTCCCATAAAGAAAGCTACTCATGATCCTGTGCCAGATGCCATTCCAGATGGCACTTTGGATAACATGAGATTTTGGATGTATGATAATGTCACTGCCACAGTTGTTATTAAGCTGGAGAAAGGAAAGGGTCAGTACAGATTTGTTGATCCAAGAGACTTATTAAAATCGGGAGAAAGGGACATCAAGACCCTCAGTACTTTCCAGATAATTGTTGATCCGATTTTTAAAATGGCTGCTAAAGAATTCAAGGGTATGGTAGCCTCTATCATTAGATGTAAGTTCTGGGCAGGAGGATTGAAGGATGCTAATATAGACTACATGAAGCATGATTAAAGACAAAGCTACAAACCAATGGGGAGATTGTTGGGCCTAATTTGTGTGGTTTGTACTTGGTATACATTTATTGGGCTGGGCTGCGAGTTTGTAATGTAGGACGAGAACTCTAAAGAGTTCCCGGTGGGCCTTGGTTCACATGGGCTTAGGTGTTTTGTTTTCTCTATATATAGTTGATGTCATGTATAAGGAATAGGTTGTTCATTCACTTGTTTTGAGTATTGTATTGTAAGTGCTTAAGCACCCGACGTATCTTAATATATGTGTGTTTTGAAGCAATCTCGTGTTACTTCCTTGAGTTTACTCGTGTTCTTGAATTACCAAGTATCGGTATTCCGCACCTATACTTGTTATATTGATATCATAATTGTAGTGATCCAGATTCGGGACTTACAGTTATCATGTGGATATTTTGGAGCTTTGTGCTACCCTACCTCTATAAGTCCCCCAGTCCATTGAATCTTCCGCGGTGTATATTTGCGGATGGAATTTTGGACTTAAGTATTTTGGGAATTAGGTTTCTTCTTAGGTACATTTTTGAAAGATATTAGGATAAGCTTAAGGAGTGTATGCGATGGGTTTGGGGGTGTCAGGGCTTGTCTTGATGATTCTGTAGTGTTCGACAACTGTAAAACTGTTTCGTTCCCCTTTATCGCTTTTTCCGCATGACGTGTCGCACCTTCAGTGACCCCCGTTTCTCTTTCCTCTGTACACCTTACCATTGCATTAGATGCAATGGGTATAAATAGGAGATCCATCTTGTTTCACCGGTTAAGCTTCTCTGTCTTCCTTTTTTCTCATTGTTTCCTTGCCGGAAAAAGTTGTTCTTCCCGTTCCATAACCTAAGTTTATCACCATAGCTCCCTGTAACAAGTTCCTTGCTGATTATATGATGGCTGGTGAAAAACAGAATTCTCCATCTATTGATCATGTCATAATAGTTGGAAAGAGAGAGACTTTCAAGATATTGTAAACGCTTGTGGTCTTGCTCCTGAATGGGAACCGGAGCTTCCTACTCCAGGATCTACTGCTGATAAACCCCCAAAGGGTAACATGGCTTTGTATGCTGAAGATTTACCACTGCAAATCTATGAATCCCTATTACCAATTTCCTCGGGAATTTGTTAACTGTTAACAGGATCCACCTCTCTCAAATGCATCCTTTTGGCATGATGAGAGTCCGTCATTTTGAGTTTTTTTTCCGGGCACACAACATTGTCCCAACTTTGGACGGGTTCTCAGTGTTCTACAAGATGGGAGGACACAGTGGATGGTATAACTGTTCTTCTATTGGAAAGGGGGTCATAGAGAAAAAACCACCACGAAGTGCGTATGAATGGCGAACAAAGTTTTTATAGATACGCGAGGACGTTATCCCAATCCAAATGATTCACTGCCTTTTGACTGACAAGCTGCCTGACTTGCGTGTTGCGTCATACATCGACCAATCGTGGTTCTTTAATTTGACACACACTACGCCAATGCGTTCCATCGATGAGGATGCCTTGGTGCGAGCTGGGAATAATTGGGACGAGTTGCTCATGGCCTTTTCAAGATCTTAAACCTTTCTATTGCAAGCCTGATGAATGTAAGTGTGTGTATATATATATAACTTTTCGTACTTCTTGCTCTCCCGTTTAGCTGAGGGAACCATTCTGGCTAATCTTGTGGATTCCGCCCCGGGTTGTATGAAGCGACACGCATGTGATCCTAATGCATTATATATGCTTGACAAGATGCGTGAAAACTTCCTATTCCCCACAGCCGTTCGCCCCGAGCCAGTGGTTTCATAAGCAATGGCTATAAGTGAGAATATTCTGAACCCCCATCCGATGACTGTTCTTACCTCTGACGGATGATTGTGCTACTCTCTTCTAGTGAGGAATCATCACCCTGAGGAGGGAGTCCTATTAATACTTCTGATTTTGCGGGTATGTTGCGTGCTATTGTAGATTTAGGCCTCATGAGGAAACATGGCCCTGTTTCTACTAAAGACACGAGTGGGAGTCAGACCAATCCTGATGTTATGAACCCTGAAGATGAGCAAACTAACCCATCCATGTTATTGATGTTGACAATGAGGGACATGTGAAGAAGGAAATTGTTCCGCAGATGAAGATTCATGTGTGAGCACCCGTTGCCAAGAAATCTTAGAAGACCCGCCTTAGCGATTGGATTTAGAATGTTGCTGCCAAGGTTGCTCAAGGTATTAGTTAAATAATATATCCATGTACTTGTGTATTAACTAATTGATGTGCTGATCGCGGTCTATAAAAACCTAACCTAGACACTCTAGTTTTAAATTTACAAATCTAGAATCTCATAATGCTAGATTACTAGATAGGCAAGTGTACCTATTGTCTGTAGTAAAGCCTAATGAAGTCCGGATATCGAACCCACAGGATACTAGCGACACCTAAACTAGACTCTGACAAATAACTTAAATAAATTTATATATTTGATTTTTGTGTTTTTTTAATTGTTAACTAAAAGAACTAAAGAATACTTAAATTAAGACTGGCACATACGCAAGACACGGACAAATCGATTTAGAACTCAAATAAGGGGAACAACTACCTAGGTAAGGAATCCAACAAGTGAACTCAGAAACTCTTAGATTGGATTTATGATTGATAACCAGATTCTAAAAATATTAAACTTAAGGAATAAGTAAAGAATGGTAGATCACCTCCCGGTCTCACCAACAATATCTAAGAACCCTAAATATCATGTAAAGCTCAACGGTTTAATGGTTCGGTTCATCTCCCAGTCTCACCTTACCTAACTATGCTAAGATACCCAAAGACTAAACTACCTCCATGTATCTCTAATCACAAAACACCCTAAGGCGTAAAGGGATTTTTTTATTGAATTCGTTTATATCTCGGATCTATAAGAATCTAAGGGAATCTGGGGTAACTCACTCCCGTGCAATCACTACCTAAACCTGCAAAAGACCAAAACAGACGACACTTAATCACCTCTCGGTCTCTCAAGTGACATAATATAAGTGTGGTGCATTTTGTGACCGTCGCTATGCAATTCTGACCAGCGGAGACGAGGTGGTGAAGTCAGAACAACTTCACCATAGGCGAAGTTAGAACAACTTCGCCATTGGCGAAGTTAAGACAACTTCGCCTACAGGCCCAAGCCCAAGCACGCGAAGTTGGTTTATCTATATATATGTGTGTCTTGTTTAGGGTTTGGTATCCAGAAAAGTGAGTGTGTTTTGTGTAGTTGTCATTGTCTAGAGAGAAACAGAGAGGGAGAGTCGTGTGGGATGGCCCGAGGTAGAGCTCACCTCGGGTCAGCCGTGTTTTTGTTTATGTTTGGTATGTAACGTGTTATGGTTATTATATAAAGGATCTGCAGATTCGTTTATCCCATTCGTGTGTTTGTTCGTGTGTTTGTTTATGTGTAATCGTGTTCTTCGTCTTCTACACCATTAAACGAGTCTAGGAGGATTCTGCACTCCTAGACCTCGTGCGGATCTCATATCGATCAGCGACGCCCCGGGGGGACTTACAAGTGGTATCAGAGCCTTAGGCTCTTATGCTATGGTTCGAGATCTGCGTTTTGGTGTTTCTGGCCCGTTTCTGATGTGTTTTTGGCCGAACAGCCGCCGTCGGCGAAGTTATTGGGTTCAGGCGAAGTTGTCGCTAAAATTTTAGAGTTTTGGCGAAGTTGACTTTTTGGCGAAGTTGACTGTTGACTTTTGGCGAAGTTAAGACCGAAAGTGTTGTTCCGACAACGAGTGAAACTTGGTATCTCTTGGTCTTACGTGTGAATAAATACGGGTCAACTCTGGATATGGAGTTGAAGTTGCGAATGAGATATTGATTGAAACTGGATATTGACACATGTTTGGTTATTTGGGTGTTTTTGGGCCAAGAAATGATTATTGTTCGAGGTTGACCAACTGAAGAAAGTCAGATTTTTTGGGTTTTCGTCATTATTGGATCGTGGTCAAAGCTTATTATTTATGTTATTTTCAAGGCGTTCGAGAATTGGATCCTGAAAACGTGGGATACGAGCATCCGGGATGCTTATTTATTAAGGTGAAAATTTTGGAACAAGTTGGATTTAATCGGGAATTAATTTTTTTAAGTTCTGATCGTTATCCCTGGTGATTGAAGATGCTTCGGATTTATTAATGGTCATGTGTGTTAGATTCTGTCAAGGTGGTTTTGTGATAAAACTTATCACTTGATGTTGAGTAGTTGAAGATTGAACCTTATCTTACTATGTAATTCCGACTAGTTGGGTGAAGTTGTGGAGGGAGCACAACTTCACGTGTTGGTGAAGTTAGGAACAACTTCACGTGTTGGTTGAGATGATCGATTAGGCACGGGGATGCAGGTCAAAGATCTCGATCGATATAGTTCGGAGGAGCTTACACTAAAGGGGAGATCTGATATGGAAGACGCCGGGTGATTGGTAGATTTGTGAAGCTACAAGACAGTTACAGACACGGCTGGTTGAAGACAGGATGGATGTTGCATGTATATGTGAAGTTCAAGTTTGAAGATCACAGTGCAATCGAGTCCTACCAGAAGAAGAAAACAGAAGATCATCAGTTAAGGGGGTGTCTGTTGGTGCATGTTTTGTAACAGATGATCTTTTGTGTGGGTTAGAATTGAGAGCAACGGTCAAAGGGAAGTCTGTTGGTGCATTTTGTGACCGTCGCTATGCAATTCTGACCAGCGGAGACGAGGTGGTGAAGTTAGAACAACTTCACCATAGGCGAAGTTAGAACAACTTCGCCATTGGCGAAGTTAAGACAACATCGCCTACAGGCCCAAGCCCAAGCCCGCGAAGTTGGTTTATCTATATATATGTGTGTCTTGTTTAGGGTTTGGTATCCAGAAAAGTGAGTGTGTTTTGTGTAGTTGTCATTGTCTAGAGAGAAACAGAGAGGGAGAGTCGTGTGGGACGGCCCGCGGTAGAGCTCACCTCGGGTCAGCCGTGTTTTTGTTTATGTTCGGTATGTAACGTGTTATGTTTATTATATAAAGGATCTGCGGATTCGTTTATCCCATTCGTGTGTTTGTTCGTGTGTTTGTTTATGTGTAATCGTGTTCTTCGTCTTCTACACCATTAAACGAGTCTAGGAGGATTCCGCACTCCTAGACCTTGTGCGGATCTCGTATCGATCAACGACGCCCCGGGGGGACTTACAATAAGGTATCTCTAAACTCTCAATTACCGCTCCTGTAGAATACGTTAACAATAAACCATAAACTAGTTGTAAACACACAGTAAACAAACTAATATGCATCCATACATGAAAGACATTAATGAAGACGCATAAGGGAAACCAAATTGATCATAAATTAATACCAAATACGCATATGCATCACAACCAATTACAATAAAAACTTTACCAAAGCATCACCAATCAATAAATAATCCAACACCGAAAATCAAACAAGTCTAAAAAGTATTCATCCAAATTCAAGTAGTATTACAGGTTTAGATAATCATAATCAAGAACGAAAAAGAGATAAATAAATAATACGGTTCATAAGAAAAGATATAAAAATAGTTTAGCTACGTGCCTGATCGCTTCTTTTCTTTCACTGTAGATTTATTGTAACCTTCTTGTCTAGGTCCCTGCTTGCTTTTTAATATATTGTACCGAAAAGAATTTTGACCAGCTAGGGAGCGTGCTTGGTTTTTTTTTTCTTTTTTTCGATGCCTTCCAACTCCACAAATTACCTAATGTTGTTCACTAACCTTACGGCTTGCAAATTGCCGTTCAAAAGAACCCCTAATTGCCCCATAGGGGCACCACCCAAAAGAAAGACTAATCATTAACTTATAGTCGTGACCTAACTCCTTGTGGGTTTGGTGACTTTGCTGTGGGTTCTCATCGTTTCATGGCCAAGTAATCAATTTTTGTAAATAAATAATGCATGCCTTGAAAATGTCACTTTATATGGACTTTGAAATACACAGATCCTTCATCAAATATTAAATCACATTAACTAACAGTAAAACTCAATTAATACATTCAAATAGTATTTAATATGATTTATATAAAAAAAATAATCGATTCATTTATGTCTATATATAATTAATATTCATGAAAACAAAATTAAACAAAGTTTGTTTACATATTTAACATGTCTCAAGTTTAATGAAGTATAATATGTATTTTTCTCTTGAGACTTTTAAAATATAAATATGAGCCAAATAGAAATATATTCAATAAAAACATGGCTCAAAATACTTGAAAGTATAGGAAATATTTATATAATATTATGTATATTTTAGAACACATCACTAATATATTTCTGTTTTTTTATTTACTAGATCCTGCTCAAGCAACGTCAAAATCGGTTGTTATTCGGGAACCATCACCAACGAAGGTGGTTCAACATGCTGACCCTTTTTCTTGGAATAGGAAAATCAATTGAACAAGACCTTATTGAGACTAAGTATGTTTCTCAATATGATCCACAGTTTTTATCTAAGGAGTTACCTCATTCTTCTCCTTTCCTTCAAGAAGGTGGGGGGCTCTCATATTGCTACCAAAGAACCTCCTCACTCCTCTCCAATACTTCAAGAATGGGAAGGAGGATCTACTGAGTTCTATGGGTGTTCGGACCCGCAAGAGGACTCACTGATCCACTGTCCATGGTGGGCATTAGTTCAAGGTTCTTGTTTTTCTAATGCAGGTATTTGTCAAGAATACTTAAGCCGTGACCTTCTGCCCGCCGAGTGTGCACATAAATGTGGAAGCCCGCGGTTTGTGTTGGCGAACATGTTTAACTATAACTTGGCCAACACTATTTCTACTAGTCAAGAGATATATCGAGAATGGATGGCGATGACAGAGGAGTGGGGAACTATGGAGAACAAGGTCAAGAACCTTCATAAGGAGGCTGAAACTTATCGCTTGTTATCCAATACTGCCAAGAGGAAACTCAAAGATGTGGATTCCTCCCTTCAAGAAGAAAAAGATAGACAAGCAACTGCCGCAAAGTCATGGGAGGAGGCTTGTAAACATCAAAACGTTGTTCTTGAGGCTGCTCGTGAATAAACTCGCCTCAAAGAAGCCGAGCTCGCAAAGGCTCAAGAAGCTGATGTTGCCTTGGAACAAGTGGCTACCCAAGGAGAATTGATCACCTCCTATGATGAAGAACTGAAGCGCCTGAAGGCTGAAGCATCTGAAAGAGAAAAGCTAAATTCAACGTTTGAATGTTCGTCTTGTTGGAGAACATGGTAAGACGAAAAAAGCTGCTGAGCAGGCTACTTTCGAGAAGAAGTGGCTTATGTCTCATGGCCTTCCTCTGGTAATGTATTTATTTGTTTTTATATGTATTCCCTTGTACTCTAAACCAACCTCCCCTAATTGGTATTTTGCTTGTTAGGTGATCGTGTATCAAAGCTTGTTAGGAATGGTCCCGAGCTGGGAGATTGTGTATCAGAGCTTCTTCATGCCTCCTCTCAAGCCGACCACTAGGTTGGATTTGAAGAAGATGTGAAATTTGTTCAAGAGAAGTGAGCACTTGAAGAGTATGAACTTCATGGACAAGATCGCAAAACGGGATATAATGTCAAGTTACTAGCTTTTGACGAGCTGACCTTTGTAATCCAGGAAGCTATTTAAGAATTCTCCACACAAGATGACGGCGTGCTACGCCTTTAAGAATTCTTTTGTGTTGACCTTGATAGCCCTGATGATTCAAGTGCTACCCCAGACCTTCCAACGGCATGAGATAAAAGCGACATTAGTGGGTTAGATGTATTTTTCCTCTTGTTTTGTGTATGAATCATAATTTTCTTTTCTTTTTACTGCAATGTAACCGAATACTCTTCTGGTAATATATAAAAGGGTTCCCGCATTCTTTTGTTATGTTAGAACAATAAAAATTTATAATGGAACTTGAAGTATTTCCCAATAAAGGATGATATTAATTATCATTCAGACCAAGGATAAGTGGTACGCGAGCTTTTAAAATCTATTTGATCATATATTGATACGCGGACCCAAAGTTTAATTAAATAAAATGGCACGTGAGCCTTTCATCAGAAGATGACACGAAGGGCAACCATTTAAAAAATTCTTAATTGTAAGATGATATGCGACCATTTTAAATTCATAAATTGGCATGCTGACTAGTATAATCAAACAAGAGATAGCACGCGGGCCTTTTTGAAATACTCTAAAAGGATGGTACGCGGACCACTGAACATAAGATGGCACACAAACAATGAAAACATATATTGGTATGCAGACCAAAAATGATATATATAAATAATGGCACGTAGGACATTTGAAATGTGTTCAAACAAAAGATGGCATGCAAGCCATTAAGTATAACACTTTCTAAGTTACGTGACATTCCAAGTCCTCAGGACTGGTGTTCCGTCAAGTCGTTCTAACGCGTATTCCCCCTTGCCTATGACCATGTTAATCTTGAAAGGCCCTTCCTAATTTGGAGCTAATTTCCTAGGTATTTCTACGTTTGAGGCTTCATTATTTCGAAACACATAGTCCCCCACACTAAATTCACATACTTTGACCTGCACATCATATTACTTATGGAGTTGAGATTCATAGTTACTTTCATATATTAGTGCCAACTCACGCCATTCTTCTAAAAGGTCTAAATTTGAACGCAACTCCTTATTATTATCCATGGTGAGCAGTGGCGGACCCAGGATTTTTTGTCGATGGGGTCCCAATTTTTCGGTTTACAAAATTTTTCGGGTCGGTCGTTATTCGGGTCGGGTCGAGGCGAGGAACATAATAAAACACGGAACTATGGTGTCATTGGAAACGAGTAAGTAGAAAGAATCTAAATTAGAAACTAGATGAAACATACACTTTTAATTCATACCCGAAAAACATGAACGTAATCTGATGGAAGGTCTTCCAAATCAATTTTCTTAGATGTATTACTTGAAGAAGACGAGGGCTCAAACTTTCTTTTCAATGATTCTTGCATAATTAACCCTAAAGTTCAAGTTTTTAAGAAAACTAAGTCACAATCTAACAACAATATACAACATACAATAACCAACATGAGTATAAATGTATAATTATATATAAAATCAATCAACTAATTAGCCCTAAAATTACCTTTAGTTTGAGACAAAATCAGAGGAAACAAAGACTTATAAGACCAAAGAGGGGTGAACGGTGGCTGGAGTGAGGCGGAGGCTGGCGGATATGGGCGGAGATGGGCGGAGGCTGGCCGGAAAAACTGAGAGAGGCGTGAGTTAGGGATAAGCAGTGGCCAGTGGGGTTGAGATGTGTGTGGAGGGTGTTACGTCTGATGAGTTGGGTTGGGATATGTTAAAACCCATGGGCCAAAAGTCAAAACTAAAACTAATATAAAGTAAATTTTTAAAAAACGAAATACATAAAAAAACGGGAAAGAGCAAGGCTCGAACTCGGGTCATTCGTGTGGTATTGGAAGGGGGTTTCCACCAGACTAGAATGGTAATATTGATATGGGGTCCAAGTGTTAATTTATATGGGGTCCTTCAAAAATTTTCTATATCGCTTCTAAATAAATTTTAAAAAACATTGGTGTCCCGGGACCCCGACGGCTACTATGTAGGTCCGCCCCTGATGGTGAGGAGTGTCCTTGTGGATGGGACCCCAATCTGAGCGGGAATTATAGCTTCAGACCCATAAAGAAGACCGAAATGAGTCTCAGAGTTTGATGAGCCCATAGTACATGTGGCAACTCATTTACCCATCCTATGCGCTTGGTACCACAGGTACCACCACCAGAGGGTACTGCAGCTGACATGGCCATGCAGCGGGGGATTCCGACCAAAGTCACAAAAACGAGGGAATGATAACCACCATTTAATCCAACCGATACATCGTATAGGCGGCGCAGGTACGTCCCGTCGGAACCTCCCACTTTGATGTTTGATATTTTATGTTTGAAATACCAACCATAAACAATAAACACATTACACATAATTTCACGTATGATAATCACAAACGAAACCGAAGATACTATTAACATGTTTTGACACAAGTATGAATCGGTTTGAAACTTGACAGCATAACAAACGATAAAAGCTAGTAACATGCTACACCCCAAAAATAATGGCTTAAAATTGGGTTATGAAAACTCACATGGAATGAGGAATACGGTAACGAGAAGACGGCAATGGTTAGAGCAACCTAGTTGGTTCCGCGAGAAATTCTGACAATTTCTCCTATTTATTAAAGCATAAGTTAAATAAATACTTAAACGAGATAAACGACCAAGACGCAAAGAAATGGGTTTATAACGGATTTAGTGATCGTTAAAGTATTATGTATGTTTTATAAAATTTTATTAGTTTAGTTATTTTAAAATAAAAAACTATATTCGATTATTAAATGAAATTTATGAGTTTAAATCATTTAAAATATAAATACCAAATTATATATATATGTGTGTGTGTGTATACACGAAATCATTAAACTAAATTCATTTTAAATTCTTAACATGGTTCGATTTGGTTAAACTAGTGTGAACAATATTAGTTTCCAATATAATTAGAGTTTAAATAATTAAAATAAATAAATAAAAATAGAATAAAAAAGACAAAACTGGCCTCGAAGGGGGGGGGGGGTTGAACCTGCTCCCCTGGCCGGATCTAAGTTTTAACACCAAGTGCACCAGCCAACCAGGCCAATGGCAAACTCGTTAAGACTTACGAAACAAAAAATACATAGGTAGAAATCCAAATAAACCCATAAACCTCAAGAACCCGAGGATTCAATTGAGGGTCTTACACCCTCTGTCAATCAAAATTGTCATAGGGGTATTCAAGAGGGTCTAAAAACGACCGATAAACATGTTTCAATTACCTGAAATGGTTAAGGATTGATCGAGATACAAGAGATAGGGTTTCGGCCAAAAGACGAATTCAAATGAGATCAAGAACATCTTCAAGCTTGCAATTAGGATAGGGGTTTTTGTCGTGATAATGAAGTGAGGGTGTGTGGCAGTTTAATTGAGTTCTTATTACGTGTATATATTGATACAAGGTGGAGTTCAGTCAGCGTATAAGAGTTAACGAGATTGATCTAAAATGATTTGATTAACTGACAATTACTCGTTAGTTCCATAAGGATGACTGGAGTGGAGGTTAAGGATCCATAAACTCCTGATTTCACGGGTCAATTGAAGCAAAAAAAAATGGAAAGTGGGGGGGGGGGGGTCAACGGCGCGATGGGGAGGGGAAGAAAGGGGGGAGGTTTGGGTTAATTGCAAACAGGTCCCTCTTGTTAGGTTTAAAGAAGTAAAGTTTATGGTGTAGAAATTAGAATTGCATATAATTGATACTTTAAAATGCAAATAAATATAATATCGTTAATAAGAATTCGACGATTTTATTCAATACAAGGATTCGATTACAAACGGTTAATAAAAATGAATGCAAAAACTAAGACCGAATTTGACAAATGTCACATTTCATTCCATCAAAACCATTCCTCCCACCACCACCCTTTTTTTTCATTCCATTCCTTTTTCACCAGACTCTTTTGACGAGACCACATGATAATCACCACCACCATTTGACCACCGCCACTACTTGACCGCACCACCACCGCAACCACCATCAGCGTAGCCACCACAACTATTCCCACCACCATCATCGCCTGACCACCACCCATGCCACTATTGTCGCTACCTGACCACCATCACCACTGTCGGCTCCAACACCAGCTAACCACCAACACTACCATTGCCACCACCACAGTCGTCACCACCACAACCTGATCACGACCACCACCACTTAATCATCGCCACCGCCACCCATCATCGTTTTCGCGAGACCACCGCTACCGTTTTCATTATCTGACGACCGTCACCGTTACCACCATCATCGTTTGGGGCACCACCACCATCCCAATTGCAATTTTCATTTTGGTAAAAAAAATATTTTGAGATAAGATTATTTTCATCGTTTCTATTTCATTCAAGTGTTTTTTCATGACTATCAAATAACATAAAGTTTTAATCTATTACATTCCCATAGGTTAACCAAATAAGACAAAGGAATGGTAATGATCCATTTAATTCCTTTGTCAATTTCATTCTTTCTTTCATTTCATTCCCCCTCCATTTCATTACTTTCAACCAAATAGACCCTTAGTGTTTTCATCCAAAGGTTTCGACTTACCCATTTAATTGTAATTAAGTATTCAAGGCATTGCTTGAATAAAAGACTTACTCTAAGTAGAAGATTCTTTCATATAATATTTGAATTTCAAATATTATATTTTTTAACTGCATGGTGGGTGTATGTGATTTGTAGATATTGCACGCTTGATCTTCAAACTTAACTTATTACAAATTTTATTCTAATAGTTATAAACTTATCAAAAGTGTAACATCCGTGAATTTTCGAACACGGAAACCCAACCCTGTTAATTTGTTGGATTTTTATATATATTAATGGTAGACTACTATTTATGTTCATTTACATTATTTATACTTGAAATTAAGGGTGTTCATCGGGTCAACCCCATCGAGTTTCGGGTTAATCTGGTCGGGTTTGTGTTCGTTTATTTAAAATCTAAACAAACAGTTCACGAACATAAATGAACATAATTAATCAAAGATAAACGAACATGAAGGAACATATATGTACATACATTAACGAACACAAACATAGATGAATGCATTTAAATAAACACAAACAAACAAATATAACACATATTAGGGTAACAGAATTTCTAAATGCAAATAATATTTAATAATTTTCTATTAATATGTAAACTAACATGAATGAACTTAAATGAACGATTATAAATGAGCGTTCACAAACATAAATGAACGAGTGAAACATGTGTTCATTTCGTTCGTTTAATTAAATGAACACAACATAAATGAACTTTTCGTCGAACGGTTCATGAACAAGCAGAATAATTAACTCATCTATAAATCTTACAGTATTGCCTTTATAGTGCTTATTTCATCTTTTCATCATTGTATTTAAAGATTAGTATCACCACTAATCGGATTATTTGGGTTAAACCGAAACCCGACTTTTTTTTCAAAAATAAACCCGAAACCCGACCCTATTAACAATTCAGGTTATTCAAGTTAACCCGAATAACCCGATTAATACTTTTTGACCCTATTTAACCCGACCTGAATTAGCTTATTCGGGTTCGGTTTGAGTCGGGTTAATCGGGTTCGGGTATTTTGGACACCCCTACTTGAAATATATTTGTTTATGTTTTGGTATGTTACCAACTCGGTTAGAAACCCTATTTCACGTATCTATTACTTAATTTTTTTTAATCAAAGTCCAGGTTAAAATTGTCAAAAATCAAACATTCTGTGAAATCAGCTCGTTGCGCTTCTTGAAGGATTCCCACTTGTGCGTCACGATGCACGACGAAGCTAGCGTTTCAAACTTTTTTTGATTTGTGTCCCGATACCCGACGCTTTCCTTCGTCATCCATCGCAATACGTCACTAGACACGAAAATTGTTGAACAAGCCACTTGATTCGCCAAATCATTTCCAAATTTGTTAATCTTGTCGTTTAACTGACTTGAGAATATTCTAGACTCATTCTTACGCTAAACCCCTAAGCTTTCTCCTCGAGATATAACACAATAAACCCGATTTCATGATTTCTTTCTAAAACTTGGTTATTTACCTATCTTTCAAATAAAACCGATTTGCTTAGTTTAGAAGACAATCACTCTACATAAACTCTACCACAACGTCTGCTCCATCCTTACCACTTTTCAATTCTCTTTTACAACATTAATTCAAGCTGTAATTGGTGCTCTTGCTCAACTTTGACACCGAAAATTCAACCAAAGTCTTCTTTTGATCTTTCTAGTTCAATTTCTAGGTAAGCTTGTATTTTTTTTGTTTTAGTTAACCTAATTGGAAGGAACCCTTCAATAAAATCCATTGATTTGAGGAGTTTCATTGTCCAATTTGATTTAATCAAGTTTCTAGGGTTTATGTTCTTCTATTTGGGGTCGTTTATTTCTTCGATAAAATATATTTTAAATCATTTTCTACACCTTATAATTCTCGTTTTTACATTCCGAGTTTTATTGGAAGAGAATTCGACCTAGTTTCGGGTTCGAGCCCGCTAAAACCAAACACTCGTTTATCTTACTTTTGTTTTCTAAATTATTTAGTTCATTTAGTTTTTACCAAACCGAGTCAAATGAAATAACTTAATAATTATTATAACCTAATTTTTATATTGAAAATAAATTTTAAATATTTACACTCGATTAAATTAGACTTTCTTTTAACTTTAAAACTAGTTTTTTTTTATCTAAACCCCGATTCAATGACTAATCCAATGGACTTTCCTACTCGTGTTCATTTTCACTAATTTCATTGTAAATTTAGATATTATACCTATGGTTACTCGTTGAACCGATTCACATCAGTCATCTCGCTTAAAAGTTCATTTTTGCTTGTTTCTATCGCTTTAAGGTGAGTTTATCATAAACCCCTTTTAATCTTTTATTTGTCTTTTGGGTGTAGCATGTATCCTACAAATTACAAACATATTTATTTCATGAGTCAATTCAATTTCGATTCATTTTAATGTCATTGTTTTTTATCTTGTCATAATTGTTTATGCTTTACATGTTGCTAGGGTTGTCATAACATGACGGGCACCGCACAATAAGACATGACACGATAAGACAAGATGACTTGTGGTACTAAACATGAACACGACACAATAAATAATTGCGTCATTTTTTTCCAAACACGAACACGAACTTGTTTAGTAACATGTTAAGACATGTTAATGGACCTGTGTTGAACATACAATGAATGTTACATGTGTAATGAAACAAAAATTTTCGAAACAAGCATAAAAGTCTTAACTAATGCATAATTCATAACATATTTGAAATAAAAAACCACAATCCTTAACATATATGAAACAAAAAACCACAAATTCATAAAATACTTGAAAAAAAACAAAGAAACAAATCATAGCATCCATTAAAAATATAATAGCGAGTTCTGACAGACATGAATGAAATGTCATATAGAAGTATGAATTTAGGTTTAAGGGGCTGTTTGGTAGACTCTTAACAGTCATTAAGAGGCTACCTCTTAATGAGTCATAACCTCTGAATGGTTAAGAGACAACCTTAAGTCTGAATGGTTTAATGGTTACCTCTTAACCATTCAGACTTAAGGCTACCTCTTAACCATTAAGAGGTTATGACCCATTAAGAGGTAGCCTCTTAATGACTGTTAAAAGGCTACCAAAAAGCCCCTAAGATTTTAGGAGTGTATATTTATTTATTTATTTAAATTTTAAATCTACATAGGTTACTAACAGGTCCTTAACATGTTTGGACACGAACTTTAACATGTCTTAAATAGGTTGACCAGTTTAAGAAACGAAAGCTCAAACTCAAAACCTATTTAAACATGTGTCGTCATATCGTGTTAACATGTCCATGTCAACTGCCAGCCCTACTAATTGCTAAATACTCATGTGTCTATTATTGTTGGTTGTTGATGGTGGAAAGTCTAATACAAACACAAAGACAGACCTGAAGAGCGGGATGGTCCTTGAGACGAATTCGCGGTCTCTGGTAATTTGGCTTTGTGCCAAAGAGAATGGGATTAATCTATTAGTCTATTTCAATCAATCTATGCGTTAATTTTATGTTGGATTACTCACTTTGGCATATTATTCGTATAACTTTCATATATATATATATATATATATATATATATATTAGGTTCATTTCAGAAGTGATTTTTATAGTGAGAAGTGATCTCAACCATTATATTATTAATCAATGGTGAAAATTATTGCATTTATTGTAATTGATAAAGTTTAAAAGATATTAAGAAAATGGTAGTTTAGATAGAATGAAATAATCTATCATTAATTTATCTCATATATCCCTAAATAAAATCCCAAAAGCATGAATATTTAGAATTTATGATGTGTAAGTTACAAATTATTTAGTTCATTACATGTTAGTGTAAGATTTAATTTGTTCTTTGTTCACCAATAAAAAGTTTTTAACTTATAACATTTAACCAAAATAGTATCTTCATCGTCGATTTCTCTTTTGAAAAAAAATATAAAAATAATTTGAAGATGTCTAAGACAGAAATAAATGTGTACGAAGAAATTGAAAATGTGTAGTAAAAAATAAAATGTGTATGAGAAAATTTAAGATTGTATATGAAAAAATTAAGATGTGTATGAGAAAATAAAAGATGTGTAGGAAAAATTGGAAGATGTGTATAAGATATTAAATATGCGTAGGAAAAAATTGATGATGTGTAGGATGAAAAATAATATTGTACGGAGAAATTGTAAATGTGTAGGAAAAAAATATATTGTGTGTAAGAAAATTAAAGATCTGTAGAAAAAAATTAAGTTGTGTATGAGAAAATTAAAAATGTGTATGAAGAAATTAAATATGCGTAGAAAACATTTTAAGATGTGAAGGAAAAAAATTAAGACGTGTATGAAAAATTATATATATATATATATATATATATATATATATATATAGGATGAGTATCATTACAGAACTGTTAAATTATTTAAAAACTTGAAGGAACCCTTGAAAATTAACGTTTTTTATAAAATTCTTTGTATGTCAATATTATTTTAGTGTAGTTTTATCATTTTTCTATATCTATATTTACAATTATAATTTTGAAAATTAGTTTTATACATATCTATCTTTTGTTTTACACCTATGTAAATTTGTTAGTATATAAATTTTACACATATGTAAATTTGTGATTAATATATGTAATTAAAATTTTTTATATAAAGTATGATGAAACTACTACTAACTGATGTTAACATATAAAAAAATTAAAAAAATGTTTGGTTGTTTAGAGTTCCTAAGAGTTATTAATTTTTTTAAAGTTCTTAAATGATACCAACCATACATATATATATATATGATCAGGATCATGTGAGAACTATTTGAAAATTAAGAACATTGAGAATCATTTTGGACCACAAAAAACCCAAAAATAAGAAAATCCATAAAACAAAAAAAAAACGCAAAAATGAAAAAACCAAAATTCGTATTTATCATCCCGGTTTTGTAACAAAAAAGAAAAGCATCTCGGTTTAGCTAAATTATACATGTATGTATAATATATACATATATGTACATACATGTTTTTTATACAGGTATGTACAATTTAAGGTAAATGATAATGTGCATATGTGTACATTATTTAACTAGGGATTAAATGAAATTATACACTTGTATATAATACGAAGTTTTTTTTTGTCATGAAACCGGAATGAAATATAAGAATTTTTGTTTTTTTTTATTTTTGAAAATCTTTGTTTCTTTTTGTTTTATTGTAACATCCCGTTTTTTTCTAGTTTTAATTAATAAATGAAAATACTAGTTATTATGAGTCGGGCTAGTGTTGGGTTAAATGGATATGGGTTATGGACTTGGGTTATGAAAGAAAGAGGAAAAGACCATGGGCTTAAGCCCATGATCCATAAATATATAAACCTTTAATCTCCCATTAATCATTCATTTCACACATATTTCATACACCACCAAAACACACACTTAAGCTTTCTCTATAGTTTCTCCTTTTCTCTTTAGCCGAACCCAAGGGTAAACCGAGCACCGATCCAAGGTAATGATAGTATGATGTTGTATAAGCTTAAACCCGTTAGTTATGGTCACGAAACGACGAACCAACACCGTTAAACCGTTAAAGTCACGAGATCCGGGTGGAATCGGGTATAAACCGAACCTAAGATGAGCTTAGGGATCACCCTAGCTCAGATCTGGATCGAACGGGGCAAAAAACAGTGAAAAAAAACAAGTCAAAACTCGTTTTTCGGCGACGGAGCCGGAAAGTGGTACGAGGTTAAGATGGAATGTCAGAGAATGTTCTGACATTCTCTGACCTAATCCTAGTTCATTAACGGGGAGTTAACGAACTAGAAGTGATTCGCTAGTAATTCGTTAAAGAAAGCATAACGAACTAGCTTCAGTTCGTGTTCAATTCGTTAAGGGAAAAGATAACGAATTACTCTTGATTTGTTATAGTTATTCGTTAAAGGAGATAACGAATTGGAAGGTCCAATTCGTTACATGGACTGATTCGCTACATGAACTGATTTGTCAAAGGACCAGTTCGTTATAAGGTCCAATTCGTTTAAATAACCAGTTCATTAAAGGGTCCAATTCGTTACAAGGACTAGTTCGTTATGATGACCTAATTCGTTAAGAACAATGTAACGAACTAGAAGTTTATCAAAATGACAGAATGGTCCCTGGACTTAGAAAAAGAATGATTTAATTACAAAGAAGCCCTTGAACTTTTAAGTTAGTTAATTAATTAATGATTCAAAATTCTAATGGAAAATGTGTTAAGACAGTTAATGGAAATAAAATTTTTCCAAGCTGACCTGGCAGCTCGACCCCAGCCAGAGGCTTGGACCCTGCTAGGGGCTGCCGCCCGTAGACCCCGCTGCCAGGGGCGCTGCCCCCAGACCCCCGTTCGTTGAGGGTTATAACTAGACTTGAAACGCGATATGAGTAGTGATAGTTAAATTGGTACGTGTAATTGTTATACAGTTAGTCGAGCACTGCTAAGGAAAGGAATAACAATTAACGGTGAACGTTTACGAGTTCAGGTGAGTTTCTAGCCCTATTTCCTTGTTATGTTTTCGGGGTTGTGTGCATACTCGATGTGATTAGTTAATACACTTACCTTAAGTGGTAAGTGTATGCCTTATATGATTATGTATAGATGAATGCTTGACGGCGCGTGAACGGTCTTCGGATATGGCATGTACCGTCGAGTGATAGTTTGCAAATATGAACGATACGTATATAAAGTATGAATGATTGCTTGCTGGTACGCGAACGATCTTCGGATATTGCACGTACTGTCAAGTTATAATGTTATTTATAATGTACGAATGGTACGTATGTATGTTATGAAGGAATGTAAGAGATAGCCAGGTACAGAAAAAGGGACTGAGCCCTAATAATACTCAAGGTAGAAAAGGGACCGAGCCCTTTATAAATCTCGAGGCAGAAAGGGACTGAGCCCTAATAATACTCAAGGTATAAAAAGGGACCGGACCCTAATAATATCCGATGCAGAATAGAATAATGTAAAGTATAATTTAGAATAAAGTATGAAGGTAAATATGTATATTATGAACGAATTATGAAAGTATGAAGTACGTATGGAAGTACGTAGTTTTGAATGTATTGAATGTTGAATGATTAACTAGAACTCACTCAGCGTAGCTGACTTTTAGTATGCACGCAGGCTAATCGACTGAGACAGTTGCCTTGAGGAAGACACATGGCAGGATCCGAAGAGGCTGGCATCTGGAGATTTGTCGTGATGTTTGAAATATTGTGTTTTATGTTATGTTTTTGAAAGACAAGTTATAGATATTTGTAATGAATGGTTGACTTTTATATTATTCCGCGAAAGTTTTTATTAACTCTGATATTTAGAACTGGTTTATGAGTAAATCCAACATCCAAAGTAGGGCATCGGTAATGGGGCCTTACATTTATAATTTTTTTAAATATTTTTAGAGGTTTTTTTAGTGATACAAATGGTTCTCAAAGTTCTCAATTTTCAAATGGTTCTCTTAGGATCCTAACCCTATATATATATATATATATACATATATATATATATAACACTTTTTTGATTGCTCATCAACCTTGTATTGAAAAATATTATTTTATAAATGCTACAAGTTAAGGATGCTCAAGATTTTATGATCACATAGTTAGGACTATATGATATCTTTATCGATTCAAACCTAGTTAAATTTCTGTTAGGGTTAATTACTTTTTTAATCAAATTATGTAATGGGTTTATTGGATTTTAATAATTCTTATTGAACAGTATTGGCCGATAATAATCTCTATTCATTTTATCGCCACAAACGGTCCCAAATTTAAAAAAAGTTGTCCCCCAATGGTCCCATGTTAAAAAGGACTTAAAGGAATTATACTTTTTTCCGAATTTCAAACTAATGTTTTAAGTCTTTTGACCAGAAGGAGGATATGATGAATCGATTGGTGTAAAACTTACCTCGATACGGTAATCCAAGCTGCTTAATTTTTGTTAATAAAAGCTTCAAACATTCGAATTCAAGCTTTGTTTCGTCGTTTTGAAGCATTGTACTAAGTTCTATATCAAACGACTCATATCCTCCTTCCGATCAAAATCTCTAAAACATTAGTTTGAAATTCACAAAAAAGTGTAACGCCGTTAAGTCCTTTTTAACGAAGGACCAATGGGGCCAACTTTTTAAAATTTTGGACCGCCGATGGCGATAAAATGAATAGGGACTATTATCGGTTAATATCATTCAATAGGGATTATTAAAATCCAATAAACATATGTAATGTGATGAGTTTATTTTAATAATATGAATTAATTATATTGTCACTTTAACTAGTTTCACTAAGCTTAAGAACAATAAACGTCTCGCACTGACATATTCCGTCTTCGGTTGGGGTATGACACTAAGGTTGTCCAAATGTACGAATTTGTAACTGTAGTGGTCCTTACCCGCTAACCATGTTAAAAATTTTAGTTAAGTACATATAAAACATTCAAACTACCATTAATAATAAAAATAATAATAATAATAATTATTATTATTATCTAACAATACTATTAAAGCAAAACCTATTGTCCACATATTATTCAACTAGCATGTTTACAACAATGCCACATCATTGTCAAGTCATCTATTTTCTTTCCTATTATTGTCAAATCATCTCACACACTATGTTTACATCAATGCCACATCACTTGTAACATCCCGTTTTCTCGTTTCGGTTAATAAATAAAATATGGGTTATTATGAGTTGTGCTTGTGTTGGGTAAAAATATGTGAGTTATGGACTTGGGTTAAAAGGAAAAATATAAAAACCATGGGCTTAAGCCCATGACCCATCATATATAAACAATAATTAACCTTTAATCTATTCATTTACACATATTTCATACACCACCCAAAAGACACACTTAAGCTCTCTCTCTCTCTATAGTTTCTCTTTTCTCTAGCCGAACCAAGAAGGAAAACCGATCCCGACCAGAGGTAATGATAGTATGATGTTGTATGGATCCAAACCCGCTAGATTTAGTTGCGAAACGACGATCCGACACACATAAACCGTTAAAGTCATGAGATCCGGGTGGAATCGGGTATAAAACGAACAAAAGATGAGCTTAGGGGCCACCCTAGCTCAGATATGGATCGAACGGGACGAAAAATGGTTAAAACGGTGGAAAATGAATGAGATCTCGTTTTTCCAGCGAAATCGCGATTTTCCGGCGATGACGGCGCCGGAAAGGCGGGTGCCAGCGGCGAGGAGAATGTTTCAGGTTAAGTCAGAGAATGTTCTGACATTCTCTGACCTAACCCTAATTCGTTAGCGGAGAATTAACGAACTAGCGGTAATTCGTCAGGTTGGTTCGTTAAGGAAGAGCAACAAACTAGCTTTAATTTGTGAGTTAATTTGTTGATGAAAGAATGACGAACTAGCCCCATTCTTAAAGGTCCAATTCGTTATGAGGACTGGTTCGTTATAAGGGTTCAATTCGCTATGAAGTTCAATTCGTTAACTAGACCAAACGAATAAGTTCTTATTCGTTATAAGGTCCAATTCGTTACTATAGCCAATTCGTCATGAAGACAGATTCGTTATAACAATCAGTTCGTTATGGGTTCATTCGTTATGAACCCAATTCGTTAAGAACTGGGTAACGCTAGAAGTTTAATAAAATGACAGAATGGTCCCCTGGACTTAGGGAAGAATGAATTAATTACAAAATAGCCCTTGAACTTTATTAATTTATAGAAGATACCTTAAAGGATTGAGAGGTTAACAATAAAATATTAACCCTAGCCAGGGGCTCAGCCCCTTGGACCCCGCTAGGGGTTGCCGCCCCTAAAACCTTGCTGCCAGGGGCGCTGCCCCCGGACCCCGGTTCGTTGAAGGTAATAATTAAACTAGAAACACGATATGGGTAGTGATAGTTAAATTAATACGTGTAATTGTTATACAGTCAGTCGTGCACAGCTCAAGGAAATAATAACCATAAACGGTGAACGTAACCGAGTTCAGGTGAGTTTCTAGCCCCATTCCTTGTTATCTTTTCGGGGCTGTGTGCATACTCGATGTGATTAGTTAATACACTTACCTTAAGGGGTAAGTATATGGCTTACATGATTATATATAAATGAATGCTTGAGGTGCGTAAACGATCTTTGGATATTGCATGTACCGTCGGGAGATAGTTTGAAGATATGAACGATACGTATATAAAGTATGAATGATTGCTTGTTGGTACGCGAACGATCTTCGGATATTGCACGTACTGTCAAGTTATAATGTTATTTATAATGTACGAATGGTACGTATGTATGTTATGAAGGAATGTAAGAGATAGCCAGGTACAGAAAAAGGGACTGAGCCCTAATAATACTCAAGGTAGAAAAGGGACCGAGCCCTTTATAAATCTCGAGGCAGAAAGGGACCGAGCCCTTTATAAATCTCGAGGCAGAAAGGGACTGAGCCCTAATAATACTCAAGGCAAAAAGGGATCGGACCCTAATAATATCCGAGGCAGAAAAAGGGACCGGACCCTAATAATATCCTAGGCATAATAGAATAATGTAAAGTAGAGTTTAAAATAAAGTATGAAGGCAAGTGTGTATATTATGAACGAATTATGAAAGTATGAAGTACGTATGGAAGTTCGTAGTTATGAATGTATTGTATGTTGTATGATTAAATAGAACTCACTCAGCGTAGCTGACTTTTAGCATGCACGCAGGTTAATCGTCTGAGACAGCTCGTTTGAGGAAGACACATGGCAGGATCCGAAGAGGCTGGCATCTGGAGATTTGTCGTGATGTTTGAAATACTATGTTTTATGTTATGTTTTTAATAGACAAGTTATGGATGTTTGTAATGAATGGTTGACTTTTATATTATTCCGCGAAAGTTTTAATTAACTCTGATATTTAAAATGGTGTTTATGAGTAGATCCAACGTCCAATGTAGGGCACCGGGATCGGTTCCTTACAAGTTGGTATCAGAGCAAAGTTCGAGAGATTTAAGCATCCTACATCCTACATGCCAGTTCAAGAAAGCCATGTTTCACTCAAGCAAGCTAAGTAAAGGTAAAGTATGCGATTAATTTCACATGTAAAGTAGAATGATGAATGAATGTTTTCGTAATTGCTAAATAAAGAATGTATGAATGCTAGCTTCATTGCTAGGGATAGGAGTATATGATGATATGAACTGTTTGATTGTCTAACTGTTAGAAGTAGAACTAGCACAAGTGGACTCACAAAGGGAAGTGTATAGGACATGGAGAGTAACGTCATCAGCTAATCACAGCTGGCCACTTTTATTACCTGTTAGCCTTACTATCCTTATACTAAATGATTCCTTAAGTGATGACGTTTGTGTTTCTTTATAGAATACGAATGGCTGGAGCTAGGAAAATTGCTGGAAAAGGAGGACGTACGGGACGACGTGGTAAGCCATGCATTGTCCGAGAACCGTCGGTAGAATCAGCTACTAACACTGAGGAAGAAGGAAGTGTAGCTGGTCGAAATCCAAGTAACAACGAAGGGTATCAACTCGACCCTGCTGTTCAAGCTGCCATTGCTCAAGGGGTAGCAGCTGCTATGAAAAACTTGAATCCCGAAAAGTCCACTGGAAGTCATGCGAAGACTGCTGTGAAGTCTAGGAAAAAGAGTAAGAAAGATGATGAAGGAGAGAATGAGGCCTCGAGTGTGGTTAAGTCATTAAAGGTTGATGATAGGTGGAGAGGCCAAGGTGGGTGCAACTACAAGTCATTCAAAGGTTGCGATCTGCCGAAGCTAACTGGTTTGGGAGACGCAATCGCTACTCTCTAATGGATAACCACTATGGACAAGGTTATCCGCATTAGCGAGTGCCGTCCCGACCAAACCATGGGTTATGCTACCCAATCTTTCGTGATGAAGCAATGCACTGGTGGGAGTTAATTGAGCAGATAAAGAGTCCAGAAGAGATCAAAGCTATGAGGTGGGACGATCTGAATGAATTAGTGATGAAGAGTTTTTGTGCGGATGCGGAGGTTGAAAGGGTTGAAATGAAGTTCTTGAGTCTGAAGGTGGGTAAGATGACACACCGCGAATACACCACTGAATTCAACCACATGTCAAGGTTGGTGCCCGACATGGTGAACACTGAGGCCAAGCGGATCAAGTGTTACCTTAGGGGACTGCCACAGAATGTTCGCGTCTTGGTCAAGGCTAGTAGACCTGGTACCTTTGATTCTACTGTAGGGCTGGCAGAAATGGTTTACAATGATTTGTCGGCAGATGATGTGGTGGTAGAAGAGAAGAAGGATTAGAATGGGTCGCTCATGTTAAACGACCTGGTACTCAATTGTGGAACCCTAGGGACAAGAACAGAGGGTATGGGAGAAGAAGCCATGTAAGACTTGTGGCGGGTGCAGGTGGAGTAAGGGTTCGGACGTTTGTCATAAGTGTGGGAAGAGTCATGCTGGTGAGTGCAAGTTTGGTATGAACGCTTGCTATAAGTGCGGGAAGATTGGGCATTATGCTCCAGATTGTACTGCAAAGCCCGCATGTTACAAGTTTGGTAAGACGGGTCACTTTGCTAGAGAATGCACCGAGGGTGAAGCTGGAGGAAATGGGAAGAAGGATGGTGATCAAGCTAGGCCGAGAACTAGAGCCTATATGCTGACTCAGGAACAAGCTAAACAAATTCCGGATGTTGTGACTGGTACGTTTTTAGTAAACGGTATTTCTGCTTTAATATTATTTAATTCGGGTGCGAATAAAAGTTTCGTAGTGTCACACCAGGCCTCACGGGCCTAGCCATGTGACCAATAGTTGGTACCGGTTCTGTCAATTTATCAAAGTTTGGTTACGCGGCGGAAAATATTTAATAAAATATTTACTTTCATAACATAGAGAATTAAATACCCTTTTCAGTGTTACAAAATTACTTGCTTTATAAAACATGTTTACATATGCTTCGTTTACAAAATTAGCTGAGCCATCAGCTGTATTCTATGCCTAGCGATCCTCTATTTCCACTAGCATATCCACTTCTATACTTTATTCCTGGTTACCTGAAAACATTTTTAAAACACGTCAGCTATATACTGGTGAATAACGCTGACTCAATAAAAAGTTTTCATAATTCGTTATGACACAACACCAATAGTGTTCAACGACTCAGTGGGTCACAATCTCATCTCATCGGAACTAAACATACGCACAAACCACTTCAGGGACGGTTACGTGCCCCATGGCCAGTATGACAATAGTATGCCTACTACAGTACATATATGTAAGGATCCAGACACATGTGTATTTTAGCCTAAGTGTCTAATACTACCTTGTATCAAAACGTTTTAGAGGATTTGAACCAACCCTCATGTAAATGCTTTTCTAACTCTTTACATATGGACAACCCTCCACAATATATATATATATATATATATATATATATATATATATGCATGGTATTAAAAAGGTTGGGCGTACTCACCTTGTTTGTCTTTTGAAATAACAATCGTAATCGTAACGGTTTATTTTCTTCAACCTTCTATAGCCCGTAATTCGACTCGAAGTGTAGTCACTCCCACGTTTATTATTCTAATTCTTTCCCTCAATATTTTTGTTTAAAAGAAGACACAATATTCACTTGATGATCTTGTTAAATTATGCATGCTTATTTATATAAGGGTGATAGGCCTCCATGTTTTCATACGTGAGGATTTTAAGTTTGTGGCATTTAACATACTTCGTGACATTCAAATAATATAAAATTCTAACTATAAGTCATTAGTTAGTTGTAGCTAGTGGAAGTATATCCATCCACGTTTTTTACATAATACCCAAGTAAGATATCAAACCAATTTACTTTGAGTTGTTTATTCACCACTAAGTTATGTTTGTTTCTACTAAATAGTTTATTATTTTTCTTTTTCTCATTTAATAATTATATACTCATAACTATAACATTCATATTTATATTAATATTAATAGTAACTATACATGTAATGCATATCTAATATAAATTATATGATAGTTATTTGTTCATTTGCTTATAGTTCTTTAACGTGCTGATAATATTAAACACTTGTATATATGCCATAACACAAATAATCAATTTATCTATTAAACGCTCATGTACTAACATTATATAACAATAATAATAATAATAATAATAATAATAAAACGGAATGTTACATCCTCCCCACCTTTGCTTTAATCTCGTCCGCGAGATTGGTCAAACAAGTGCGGATACTTCTTCTTTATTTCTGATTCTAGTTCCCATGTATATTCAGGACCACATCTGGAGTTCCATCTAACTTTCACAAGTTTCAATCTTTTTCTTTTTTTTAAATTATACTATAGAATCTTCTATTTGCAGAGGTTGCTTAATGAATTTTAGATTTTCGTTAACTTCCACATCATTTAAAGGCATAGTCAGCGATTCATCTGCTAAGCACTTACGCAGATTTGAGACATGAAATACATTATGTATGCCTTTCATCTCTTCTGGTAGTTCTAATCAATATGCTACTAGTCCAATTCTTTCAAGAATCTTGAAAGGTCCAACAAATCGAGGACTTAATTTTTCTTTCTTACCAAACCGAACTAATCCTTTCCAAGGTGAAACCTTTAGTAGTACCTTATCACCTTTCAGAAATTCTAACGGTTTACGGCGTTTGTCTGCATAACTCTTCTGTCTGTCTTGAGCTGATTTTAACCATTCTCTAATCTGTGTCACTTGGTCAGTTGTTTTCTGAACAATATCAGGTCCTGACAACTGATTATCTCTTACTTCAGACCAACATACGGGCGTTCTACACTTCCATCCGTATAACGCTTCAAATGGTGCCATTTGAATACTTGTATGATAACTATTGTTGTACGAGAATTCCATCAGGGATAGATGAGTATCCCAACTTCCTCCTAGGTCTATTACACAGGCACGAAGCATGTCTTCTAAGGTTTGTATAGTTCTTTCACTCTGTCCGAGTTTGGGGATAATAGGCCGTACTTAAATTTAAACGCGTACCCATAGCCTTTTGAAAACTGTTCCAAAACTGAGACGTGAATCGACTGTCTCGATCCGAAATAATAGATAGTGGCACACCGTGCATGGATACTACATTATCAACATATAGGTGTGCTAATCTATCCATACTGAATGATTCTTGTATCGGAATAAAATGGGCAAACTTAGTAAGTCTATCTACAATAACCTAGATTGCATCGTTTTGTCGGGAAGTTTTGGGTAACTTCATAATGAAATCCATAGTTATTATATCCCATTTCCAGATTGGTATTTCAGGTTGATGTAGCAATCCTGCTGGTTTTTGACGTTCTGCCTTAACTTTAGAACAAGTTAAGCATTTTGCAACGTAAATGGCAATATCCTTCTTCATGCCAATCCACCAATAATCATTTCTTAGATTCTGGTACATCTTGTCGCTTCCCGGATGCATCATATACTTAGATTTATGAGCTTCCTCGAGAATATTTTCACGTAAGTTTCCAACAATCGGTACCCAGATTCTCTTCCCCATTGGAAGAATTCCATCGTCACCTTTGACCAGTTGGTCAATGGTACCATTTCTTTTCTCATCAGCAATTTTATATTCTTCTAGAGCTTGCTTCTGAGCATTTTTCAGTTGATCTATCAAATCAATTTGGACTTCTAACCTTAATGCTCGCACTCTTTTGGGTTTATCTTGTTCTTTTCTAGTTAATGCATCAGCTACAACGTTAGCTTTGCCTTCGTGATAGATGATCTCATAATCATAATCACTCAAGACTTCCATCCAATGTCTTTGCCTCATGTTTAGTTCTTTATGGCTAAAGATATACTTTAAACTTTTATGATCAGTATAAATTAGGAACTTGACTCCATAAAGATAGTGCCTCCATAACTTTAAAGAAAAAATTATGGCGCCTAACTCCAAGTCATGAGTCGTATAGTTCTTTTTATGAGTTTTTAACTGTCGAGACGCATATGCTATGACTTTAGTTCCTTGCATTAGTACACATCCTATTCCGGTATGTGAAGCATCACATTAGACACAAAATCTTCTGTCCCTTCTGGCAAAGCCAAAATAGGTGCATTTGTTAGTTTATGCTTCAAAGTCTCGAATGCCTCGTTCTGCTTTGGTCCCCACCCGTTTTTGGCTGACTTACAAGTTAGCGAAGTCAAATGGATGGCTATTCGAGAGAAGTCTTTAATAAATCTTCTATAGTACCCAGCCAAACCTAAGAAACTTCTAACTTCGGTTGGTGACTTAGGAATTTCCCACTTGGATATAGCCTCAATCTTTGCAGGATCTACTTGAATACCCCTTGCGTTTACGACGTGGCCAAGAGATTGTACTTCATGTAGCTAAAAGTCACACTTAGAAAATTTAGCGTAGAAATTCTCATTTCTCAATAGCTCGAGTAATATCCTGAGATGGTTTTGATGATCCTTTTCTGATTTAGAATAAATAGGAATATCGTCAATATATACGATAACAAATTTATTTAAGTACGGTTTGTAAATTCGATTCATCATATCCAAGAACGTTGCTAGAGCATTAGTAAATCCAAACGGCATGACCGTGAATTCATATTGTCCGTGTCTTGTTCAACATGCGGTCTTTGGAATGTCTTCCTCTTGGACTTTTAACTGATGATAACCTGAACGTAAATTGATCTTTGAGAAATAACTTGCCCTTGTAGTTGATCAAACAAATCATCGATTCTCGGAAGCGGGTATTTATTCTTGATTGTTACTTTGTTCAGTTCTCGATAATTGATGCACATCCTCATCAAACCGTCTTTCTTTTTCACGAATAGGATCGGAGCTCCCCACGGTGAAGAACTCGGCCTTATGAATCCTTTTTCTAAAAGTTCGTCCAACTGTTCTTCAATTCTTTCATCTCCGTTGGAGCTAGTCTATACGGAGATCGAGCAATAGGTGCTGCACCCGGTACCAGATCTATTCTAAATTCAACTTCACTCTCTGGCGATATTCCTGGTAATTCTTCTGGGAAAACGTCAGGAAATTCTGAGACAATTGGTACGTCAAATAATATAAAATTCTAACTATAAGTGATTAGTTAGTTGTAGCTAGTGGAAGCATATCCATCCACGTTTTTGATATAATACCCACTAAGTTATGTTTGTTTCTACTATATAGTTTATTATTTTTCTTTTTCTCATTTAATAATTATATACTCATAACTATAACATTCATATTTATATTAACATTAATAGTAACTATACATGTAATGCATATCTAATAAAAATTATATGATAGTTATTTTTTCATTTGCTTATAGTTCTTTAAAGTGCTGATAATATTAAACACTTGTATATATGCCATTACACAAATAATAAGTTTATCTATTAAACGCTCGTGTACTAACATTATATAATAATAATAAAAATACGGAATTTTACATGTAGCTACACCATTTAGTAAACTAGCTAAAATGAAATGTTGCCGAGTGTCTGAAACCTGCATAGTAGAAACCGCTACTGACAGTTCGGTTAAAATAATGAAAATGGTTAAGGACGGTAAGATAGAGTTAGAGGGACACGAGTTCCCTGTTACCTTGTATGTTATGAACTTAGGAGGGTTTGATGTGGTTTTGGGAATGGATTGGTTGTCTGAGTATGAAGGTCAGATAGTTTGTAAGAGTAGGATAATAAAGCTAAAGTACTTGGATGGTAGTGCGGTGATGGTTTTTGGTAAAAAGGAAAGTTATGGGCTTAATGTCATTTCGATGATAAAATCCAAAGGTTTGTTAAGGCGAGGGTGCGGTGCCTACGTGGCGTATGTTGTCAACGCTAAGGCCAAGATGAAAGAAATGAAAGATGTTCCTATCGTGCGCCACTACCCAGAAGTATTCCCTGAGGATCTTCCGGGGTTGCCACCGGAGCGAGAGATAGAATTCCAGATAGATATAGTACCAGGAGCCCAGCCCATAGCGAAAGCGCCTTGCTGTCTAGCACCGTCCGATATGAAAGAATTGATATCCCAACTACAAGATCGTTTTATAAGACCAAGTGTTTCCCCGTGGGGCGCACCGGTGTTGTTCGTTAAGAAGAAGGATGGAAGTATGAGGATGAGCATATTCTATCGTGAGTTGAACAAGCTTACGGTAAAGAATAGGTATCCTTTTCCAAGGATTGATGATCTGTTTGACCAACTGCAAGGTTCAAGTTGGTTCTCACGAATAGATCTCAGATCAGGCTATCATCAGCTGACGGTGAAAGAGGCAGACATCCCTAAAACGGCGTTTCGGACGCGGTATGGACACTACGAGTTCCTCGTGATGTCATCCGGTCTAACAAATGCTCCTGCAGAATTTATGGATATGATGAATAGGGTGTGTTGGCCGATGTTGGATAAGTCAGTTATCGTCTTCATCGATGATATATTGATTTATTCAAAAAGCGAGTCTGATCATGCCGAGCATCTGAGAGAAGTATTGGAGACTCTGAAGAAAGAGAATTTGTATGCTAAATTTTCAAAATGCGCATACTGGTTGTGAGAAGTTCAATTTCTAGGTCACTTGATTAATCCTGAAGGGATTAACGTGGACCCAGCTAAGATTGAAGTGATAACGAATTGGAAGACTCCACATAATCAGACTGATATACGAAGCTTCTTAGGTTTAGCTGGCTACTATAGGAGATTCATCGAAGGTTTCTCCAAGATAGCCGCACCGTTGACCGGTATGACCCGAAAGTCGATAGTATTCAGTTGGGGTAAGTTCCAAGAAGAGGCTTTTGAGGAATTAAAGAAAATACTCACACAAGCTCCTATCCTTGCTCTACGCGATGGTGACGAGGATTTGGTTGTTTGTACTGATGCTTCACATCGTGGGTTAGGTTGCGTGTTGATGCAACGAGGGAAAGTGATAGCTTATGCGTCTAGACAGTTGAAAGTCCATGAGAGTACTTATCTGACGCATGATTTAGAGCTAGCAGCAGTAGTGCATGCTCTTAAGATATGGAGACATTACATGTATGGTACTAAGTGTACTATTTACACGGATCACAAAAGTTGAAAGTACTTCTTTGAGCAGAAATAATTGAACATGAGGCAGAGAAGGTGGTTAGAACTAATAAAGGATTACGATTGCGATATTAAGTACTATCCTGGTAAAGCTAACGTGGTCGCCGACGCTCTAAGTCGTAAGAATGAGGAAGTCATTGCAATAGTGAAGTTATACCCAGTTGATTATGAACTCAAGTCTCTTTGAAGAAATCATCAAAGTGCAATCAGAAGTGCTGGTAGATGAAGGGCTAGTGAAGAAAGAAAGGATTTTCGATCATCAAGACGATTTGATGGAAAACACGCATGGTGTTAAGACTAGGTTTGACCGTATGTGGATTCCACGCCATGGAGATCTCAGAGGTCGAATCTTAGATGAAGCTCATAAGTCAAGGTATTCAATTCATCCAAGAACTACTAAGATGTACCAGAACTTAAAAAGAGATTACTGGTGGCCAGGAATGAAAAATGACATGGTGGATTATGTCGGTAAGTGCTTAACTTGTTTACAAGTAAAAGCAGAGCAACAGAAGCCTTATGGGAAAATGCAACCGCTAGAGATACCAGAGTAGAAATGAGAACACATCACCATGGATTTCAAAACTAAGCTACCTCGGATAGCTAAGCATCATGATACCATATGGGTGATTGTGGACCGTTTGACCAAGACTGCTCACTTTCTGCGTATACGAGAGGTCATCTCGTCAGAAACGTTAACAAGCTTGTTCGTTAAAGAGGTTGTGACTAAGTGACGTGTTGTAAAACACACTTACTTTCCGTAGGTTTTTATCATGTTCGAAGTGCTTAATTATATAATAATTTATGATTTTAACTCATTTTAACATGATCATACAAAGCTTAATGCTTGGTGTAGGTTATGAGTTTTACAAGAGAAAAAATATGGGTTTTGGAAGAGAAAAGAGGCCTTTTGATCAATTTTGAAGACTAAAAATCAAGGCCCGACCCAAGCCCACAAGATCAAAGCCTTACATGATATTATATAAGATTATTAACAAAAAAAAAACAAACCCTAACCAGCCAAAAATCCCGAAATCAGCAGCCCCCAACCTGCCAATCGCAATTCAGCAGCCACCAAAGAAGAAAAAAGAAGAGTTTTGAGCTTGTGGCGGCTAGGGGAAGAAGAATAACATCAAGGGAGACTTGGTACCGCAGCTAGGGTTGATCTTCATCAATAATCTCAGCCCTAATCTTAAGTATAACTCTTATAAACTTTGTGTTCTTGTTCAAGGTTCATACTTGTTGATTTTGATCTTTAAACTTGATTTCTTTTGCAATTGAATTGAAGATTGGATTGTGTATGATCTTGATATATTGTTGAATTATTAATATGAT
This sequence comes from Bidens hawaiensis, assembly GCF_021521415.1. Taxonomy (NCBI): domain Eukaryota; kingdom Viridiplantae; phylum Streptophyta; class Magnoliopsida; order Asterales; family Asteraceae; genus Bidens; species Bidens hawaiensis. The sequence continues at coordinate 25,433 of NW_027494473.1, read as the reverse complement.
GTTTATGATGATTAACATGGTGTTTATTAAGAGTTATAGCTGCTATCCAAAAATAATGTTAGGCTAAACTTGTTAGTTCTACCTAGGTTTGATGAATATTGTTAGGTTTTAGTAAGTAATATGGATTGTTTGATCATCATGACTTGATTTGTTAATGAAAGTTTGGTTTAATATTGAATTAGGTTGTGATTATTGGCTGTGATTTTATTAATTATACTCATAAACCCCTTGATTTGATTGATTGAATTAGTTTTGATTGATTGTTGCTTGTTTGACTCTTTACTTTGTGTTTAGAGATTGTTTGCGGGGTGTACAACCATAGGGTTTAGTTGGGTGTGTTAATTGATTGAATTCAACGGGTAGGAACCTTCTTAGAGGCCTAGAGGTGATAGGAAGTAAGGTCATCTCATACCTTGTACTTGTGAGAATTAGGATCGCGCGAGAGCGGGTTCGGTTCTTGTCGGGTTTGGGTTTGTGAGAGATTAGTTGATCTAGTTTAAGTTAAACCAAATGGTTCCTATATCCTTGGTTGCGTATTATTGGTTTCCATTAAGGTCGTGTGTCGGTGAGACCGAGAGGAGAGTCGACATTAGAACACTTTAGCAATTCGTTTCCCTGTTTGTTCTTAAAATCAAGTAAGTGTAAGTTAGGGGTTGTTAGTGAGACCGAGAGGTGATCTAGCTTTCTTGAGCGAACCTTAGTTGTGTCATCCTTAGATACCAGTGTCATGAGATTATTGATTCCATGAACTTATTAGACCTTCAATAAGATTCTTACCTAGGTAGACGTTTTCTCCATTGCAGTTAAGCTCAAAGTTTCGCTAAGTATTTTTAAGTTTAGTCTTTTAATTTGGTTAAAGTAAGTTAGGTTAAGTAGTTTAATAATTAAAAATCAATTCAAAAAATATTATTCTTAGGAAGGTCTTTTCTAGGGTTAGTGATCATGGACGTTTTCACGTGTCCTCGTGATCGATACTCGGACTTCCTTAGTTCTATAGTACTTACGATCGGTACACTTGCCGGTTGTGTGTTGTTTTATTAAGAAAATCTGTTTTATAAATTTAAAGCTTATTGTGACTTCTGTAGAAAGAAACATCCTTTAAACACACATCAAGTTTTTGCCGCTGTTGTCGGGGACACGGTTGAGGCGTATTGAGAACGAATCGAGTTAGAGACTTGCCTATTGTATTTCGTAATTATATTTAGATTAGATTAGTTATTTTAATTTGTTTAGTTTATTTTAGTTTAGTGTAGTTTAAGTTTACTTTTATTTTTATTATTATTATTATTATTAACTATTTTATCTATTTTTATCTGGTGCACGTGATCCATTTCTTTTGAGTGTTCTTTACAGAAATAATGTTTAGATTACAAGTTGGAGAACCATGGTGCAAAGTTTGTGGCGGAAATCACTGGGTGCATGATGCTTATGAGAGGAGAAATATAGAAGTCGAGGCACGGAAAGCTCCATGGGAATCACCTTTGGCAAAGCCTCATCCATACCAATTTGCGTATGATCAAATGGGGAACTTCTTAGGGTATAAAGATTTATCAAGGAATATATTAGAGCCCACCCCAAAATCGGAGGCAATAATGGATGATGTATTGTTTGCTATTAGAAATGATTTGGAATATATTCCACCTTTGAATCCACCTTTGTTTGAAACCCTGAGTGAGATTGAAGATACCGGAATGGAGGAGCAGAGAGTAGAGGAGTATGTTCCCTCTTGGGAGGAAGAATTTAAGGATGAGTTTGGTGAAGAGTTGATGGATTTTACCATGACAGATGAAGGAGAGTTTGGCCCACTTGGCGATTTAAAGTTGCTTGAGGATCTATTGTATAACGAGCCAAGTGCGGGAATCAAGATTGAGCCTTATGAGGAGAGCCATGAGGTGGTTGGTGAATCAGTCTTTCTACCATTGCACTTTGAATGTAAAAAACCAAAACATGAACCGTACTCAATCTCCATTCGGGATGTGTTGAGGTTTAAAGAGTTGGCTAAAAGAATAAGGAGGATATCTAGGTTCAGAGATCATGGTGTGCAGAAGAGTTCGTCACTCCCGTTTCACTTTAGGGGATCATTTTTCGGGAAGTCTAAGAGTTGGTGGGCTGAGTTTAATTCATATGGTCGTGCCCATGAGAGTTGTGCAATTGGTTTCTTCCCGACCATTTATAAAAGGAGAGTGTTGAGAAGCATCGATGGGAAGAGGATAAAGGAGAAGCCTCCTGATTGAGGTTTCTGGAGCGAGTCTGGCTGAAGACTATTCAATAAACTTAGCGCTTCCCGGGAGGCAACCCGGTAATATCTTTCCTTATTATTTTATCTTCATTTTTAATTTTGTTTCCGAGTTTTTCTGGGTTGTTTATTCTCTTACTTGCAGGTTATTCCTTGGTTGGTTGATGACAGTTGATGAGCTGGAGTTTTAAATAAGTGTGGGGATGCAATTTGCTTAAGGATTGCCGCTTTCGTTGGTTTGGATAGCTTAATAGAGAGCACTAGAGTTTTAAGCTTGCGTTCGAATAGGAGGGCGAGGAACATGATTCACCGCACACTTGCATGATTACATATACTAAGGGAGTCTGTTCCACTTTGTTTTTCTTTATGTTCAGTTTTGTCTTTTCATTGTCTCACATTGAGGACAATGTAAAATTTAAGTGTGTGGACGGGGAACTGACGTTTTCATTTTTAAGAAAAATAAAAGAATACTGAAAATCTTGGGAGTTAATATTTAAAAAAAAATATTCTTTCGCTGAAAATTATGTCGGTTACTCAAGTTTGAGGGACATATACTTGTATGTGTTTGGTCCCGTTATCTACCTGTAGACATACGGGATAGCCATTAACCTGAAAACTGAAAGTGACTGGGGCAACTGAATTTGAAAAAAAAAAGGTTTTAAAGAAAAAAGTCCATTGAAAATTATTTTTCTTCTACGTTAAGCAGGAAATGATATTATTGCCGTTGTGTTAACGAACTCTCGGAACTTTTGAAATATATAATATAATAATAAAAGAAGAGATGGTTTGCATATCTGATTTGGGATGTGTCGGTAGACCCAACTAGCTTTAATAGACCTCTTTAGCAGATTTTATATATATAGTAATTTGAAAACGGTGAAACCGAATTTAGAAATAGTTATATACTTTTGAAATATATAATATAAAAATAAAAGAATAGATGGTTTTCATATCTAATTTGGGATGTGTCGGTAGGCCCAACTAGCTTTGATAGTCCTCTTTAGCAGATTTTATATATATAGTAATTTGAAAACGGTGAAATCGAATTTCGATGCTTAGGGAGGATTAACATAATCTGAAAACTTTGAGATGGTAAGAATTAAATGCACTCAAACCAGCACACCACCACATGTCTATCTTTTTACGAGCTTAGAAATAGTTATATACTTTAGGGTGATATAAAAAAAGAGAGAAAAAAAAAAGAAGTATGTTATGAAAGTTATGTGTACTCTGAAAAGCAAATGCATGTGAGAAAGTTTTGTATTGTAAAATGCTAAAGAAGCATTCTTTAAAGTTAGTAAAAGAGGCCAAAGAGGCACATACTAGACGGGACTTAGAGTTTACGTGTTACCAAGGGGATGGTGACTCTGAGGATAAACTATTGGGGCTCGAAGGTTCTTAGTCAATAAATATCAAATTAGAAATTTATAAGACAAAGTTCAATAATATTTAGGAATAGCTCGTACGACCTCCACAGGACCATTCATCCATGAAATTTCACCGAGTGCATCTAATTAGTACCATCAACGAGTCCTTGGCTTATGGTGATTTTTCGAACCAGTTTGCTTCGACTCTAGTTCATCTAGCTCTCTTTGTCTGAGATGGAGTAGGTGTAGCCTTAATTTTGGACTTAAAACACTTAATGCAATTGGCGGCTTGATAGGTTAGTGGCTGGGTTTAAGTGGACAACAATATTGGCAATCGCGGTCAATATGTCGAGCTGTTTCTTGTGCTTTAATAACGATAAATAATCTGGGAGTTTATTGTTTTTCACTTGGTTATGATCCTGTGTAGATTTCTTTTTCATGGACGAAAAACTCTTAAGTGTGGAGATGTTTGATGTGTTGTAAAACACACTTACTTTCCGTACCTTTTTATCACGTTCTAAGTGCTTAATTATATAATAATTGATGATTTTAACTCGTTTTAACATGATCTTACAAAGATTAATGCTTGGTGTAGGTTATGAGTTTTACAAGAGAAAAAATATGGGTTTTGGAAGAGAAAAGAGGCCTTTTTGATCAATCTTGAAGACTAAAACTCAAGGCCCGACCCAAGCCCACAAGATCAAATCCTTACAATTTTGAAGACTAAAACTCAAGGCCCGAACCAAGCCCACAAGATCAAACCCTAACCAGCCAAAAATCCCGAAATCAGCAGCCCCCAACCTGCCAATCGCAATTCAGCAGCCACCAAAGAAGAAAAAAGAAGAGTTTTGAGCTTGTGGCGGCTAGGGGAAGAAGAATAACATCAAGGGAGACTTGGTACCGCAGCTAGGGTTGATCTTCATCAATAATCTCAGCCCTAATCTTAAGTATAACTCTTATAAACTTTGTGTTCTTGTTCAAGGTTCATACTTGTTGATTTTGATCTTTAAACTTGATTTCTTTTGCAATTGAATTGAAGATTGGATTGTGTATGATCTTGATATATTGTTGAATTATTAATATGATGTTTATGATGATTAACATGGTGTTTATTAAGAGTTATAGCTGCTATCCAAAAATAATGTTAGGCTAAACTTGTTAGTTCTACCTAGGTTTGATGAATATTGTTAGGTTTTAGTAAGTAATATGGATTGTTTGATCATCATGACTTGATTTGTTAATGAAAGTTTGGTTTAATATTGAATTAGGTTGTGATTATTGGCTGTGATTTTATTAATTATACTCATAAACCCCTTGATTTGATTGATTGAATTAGTTTTGAATGATTGTTGCTTGTTTTACTCTTTACTTTGTGTTTAGAGATTGTTTGCGGGGTGTACAACCGTTGGGTTTAGTTGGGTGTGTTAATTGATTGAATTCAACGGGTAGGCACCTTCTTAGAGGCCTAGAGGTGATAGGAAGTAAGGTCGTCTCATAGCTTGTACTTGTTAGAATTAGGATCGCATGAGAGCGGGTTCGGTTCTTGTCGGGTTTGGGTTTGTGAGAGATTAGTTGATCTAGTTTAAGTTAAACCAAATGGTTCCTATATCCTTGGTTGCGTAGTATTGGTTTCCATTAGGGTCGTGTGTCAGTGAGACCGAGAGGAGAGTCGACATTAGAACACTTTAGCAATTTGTTTCCCGGTTTGTTCATAAAATCAACTAAGTGTAAGTTAGGGGTTGTTAGTGAGACCAAGAGGTGATCTAGCTTTCTTGAGCGAACCTTATTTGTGTCATCCTTAGATACCGGTATCGTGAGATTATTGATTCCATGAACTTATTAGACCTTCAATAAGATTCTTACCTAGGTAGACCTTTTCTCCATTGCAGTTAAGTCTCAAAGTTTATCTAAGTCTTTTTAAGTTTAGTCTTTTAATTTGGTTAAAGTAAGTAAGGTTAAGTAGTTTAATAATTAAAAATCAATTTAAAAAATATTATTCTTCGGAAGGTCTTTTCTAGGGTTAGTGATCATAGACGTTTTCACGTGTCCTCGTTTTCGATACTCGGACTTCCTTAGTTCTATAGTACTTACGATCGGTACACTTGCCAGTTGTGTGTAGTTTTATTAAGAAAATCCGTTTATAAATTTAAAGCTTAGTTGTGAGTTTCGTAGAAAGAAACATCCTTTAAACACACATCAATAAGCATGGAGTACCATTATCGATCGTTTCTGATAAAGATACTCGGTTTACTTCAAGATTCTGGAAGATATTCCATGAAGATATGGGAACAAGACTGAACATCAGTATGGCGTACAATCCTCAAACAGATGGACAGTCTGAAAGGATGATCCAAACCCTTGAGGATATGCTACGTGCTTGTGTTTTTGGCTTTGGGGGAAGCTGGGATGATCATCTGCATCTGGCAGAGTTCTCCTATAACAACAGCTACCATTCGAGCATTGGTATGCCACCGTTCGAGATGTTGTATGGAAAACGATGTAGAACCCCGGTCTGTTGGGGAGAGATTGGTCAATAGAGATGGGAAGTCTGGAAGTTGTTCAAGAAACTTCTTCAAAGTTCGATCAGATTAAGGCAAGAATGAAAGCTGCTCTAGACAGACAGAAGTCGTATGCTGATAAGCAGTGATGACCGATTGAATTTAATGTTGGTGACAATGTGATGCTCAAGGTCTCGCCTTGGAAAGGGATCATTCGTTTTAGAAAGAGGGGAAAGTTGAGTCCGAGGTACATTGGACCGTTTAAGATTATAGATCGTGTAGGTGAAGTGGCTTATAAGCTGGAGTTGCCCGAGGTACAATGGACCATTTCCATATCGGGATTTCCGGTTGTAATAATCCTAACGGCTTTTGATGTTCAGCTTTTACTTTTGAACACGTCAGGCACTTAGCTACATACAAAGCAATGTCTTTCTTCATCCCGATCCACCAATAATCATCTTTTAGATTATGATACATCTTGTCACTTCCCGGATGCATCATATACTTTGACTTGTGTGCTTCTTCTAAAATTTTATCTCTTAGACTTCCGATCATTGGTACCCAAATCCTAGTACCAAGTCTAAGAATTTCGTCATTTCCTTTAATCAATTGATTAATTGTGTCGTTCTCTTTTTCGGCTTTAACATTTCCTTCCTCTAGTGCCAACTTCTGAGCTTCTTTGATATGATTAGCTAAATCAACTTTAAGTTCCAATCTAAGAGCTCGAACTCTTTTTGGTTTCTCATGTTCTTTTCTACTTAAGGCGTCAGCTACCACGTTGGCTTTTCCTTCATGATATACGATCTCACAGTCGTAATCATTAAGTGTTTCCATCCAACGCCTTTGCCTCATATTCAATTCCTTTTGATCAAATATGTGCTTCAGACTTTTGTGATCAGTGTATACTGTGAATCTTACACCATACAAGTAATGTCGCCATAACTTCAACGCAAAAATTATAGCGCCTAATTCAAGACCATGCGTGGTGTAATTCTTTTCATGAGCTTTCAATTGTCTCGAAGCATAAGCAATCACTTTCTTTCCTTGCATTAAAACACTTCCCATTCCCGTGTGCGAAGCATCACAGTAAATGATAAAGTTTTCTAGCCCTTCTGGCAAAGCCAGAATCGGTGCATTAGTTAACTTTTGTTTTAGTGTTTCGAATGCTTCCTCTTGCTTCGATCCCCATTCAAACTTAACTGTTTTCCTTCTAAGTGAAGTTAATGGGACAGCTATTCGAGAAAAATCTTGTATGAATCTTCTATAGTATCCGGCCAAGCCTAGAAAACTTCGGACTTGAGTCGGTGTCTTTGGTTTCTCCCATTTGGTTATAGCCTCAATCTTTGTTGGGTCTACTTGAATACCCTTCTCATTTATAACATGACCAAGAAATTGTACTTCGGACAACCAAAATTCACATTTCGAGAATTTGGCGTATAATTTCTCGTTCCTTAGGGTTTCAAGTATGATCTTAAGATGAACGTGATGATCGTCTTTGGATTTTGAATAAACAAGGATGTCATCGATGAAAACAATAACAAACATGTCCAAATAGGGCTTGCAAATCCGATTCATCATGTCCATAAAAGCTGCTGGAGCATTAGTGAGTCCGAAAGGCATAACAGAGAACTCAAAATGTCCATATCGGGTTCTAAAGGCTGTCTTTGGTATATCTTCTTCTTGTACCTTTAATTGATGATAACCCGATCTTAGGTCAATCTTGGAAAAACAACTTGTTCCTTGAAGCTGATCGAACAAGTCGTCAATTCTTGGTAAGGGATATTTGTTCTTGATCATGACTTTGTTCAGTTCTCGGTAATCTATGCACATCCTCATCGATCCGTCCTTCTTTTTTACGAAAAAAATTGGGCTCCCCAGGGTGACGAACTCGGTCGTATAAATCCTTTCTCTAACAATTCATCTAATTGTTTCTTCAGCTCCTTCATTTCCGTTGGTGCTAGACGATAAGGTGATTTGGCAATTGGTGATGTTCCTGGCATGAGGTCAATCTTAAATTCTACTTCTCTATTTAGGCGGGGCTCCTGGTAGCTCATCAGGAAATACATCTTGAAATTCGGACACGATTGGTACTTCCTCCATCTTCTTAGGTTCGGGTTCATTGGTTACATAGGCCATGAATGCGAGGCATCCTTTACCTATGCAATGATTTGCTTTAATCTTGGAAATGATTCCTACTTTTCCTCCTTCTTTATCTCTGGTTATACGAATGGTTTTGTTATTGGGTGTTCGAATGTCAATGGCTCTATCGTTACGTAGGATACGGGCTTGATTAAACGATAACCAGTCCATACCTAAAACTACATGAAAACCTGCCAATGTCATGGGTAAGAATCGTACATTGGCTAAAGAAATTGTGGCACTATCTAAAGCCTCGGTTATTCTACTTACATTACCATCAGCAGTCTCGACTTCATAATGTTTATCTAATTTAACTAAGGGCTCATTTAATAGACTACAAAACTTATAATCTATAAAGCTTTGGTTTGCACCCGAGTCAAATAGAACTCTAGCATAAACATTATTTATTGGAAACGTACCGATGATCACGTCCGGTATATCTGCTGCCTTCTGGGTGTCTAGCATAAAGACACGAGCATTTCCTTTCTTGGCATCGATCTTCGTACCGCTGCCACTTGCTCCAACCGTCACTACCGTTGTCTTCTTCTTTGGACACTCAGTGCTATAGTGTCCTTTCACCACACTCAAAGCATACTCCTGCCTTTTTCCGGCAATCTGCTTCCGAGTAGCCCAATTTCTTGCATAATCCACATACAATGGTATTAGTTGGTCGAAGACATTTGCCGAAATGTCTCCTTCCGCATGACTTGCAAACGGGGCGACTATACACAAATTCCCCTTCTCTTTTCTTCTCTATCTTTCTCACCTTTCCACCTACACTTGTTTTTCCCTCATCTTTCTTTCTCTCATCTCGGTTCCTCAACATCCTGTCCATCAAATATCCAGCCAACTCCATGGCAGATTCCGTTGTGGACGGCATATGTGAACGGACTAAGTCACGGATTTCTATCAGTAACCCGTAAATATAGCGCGTCACTTTGTTGATTTCAGGAGTGACCAAGTGAGGTACAATTCTAGAATACTCAAGGAACTTGGTGTTATATTCCTTGAGATTGGTCCCCACAACCTTGTGGTTCCACAGCTTGGTTTGAATCTGATCCATTTCGTTAACTGGACAGAACTTCTTCAATACCATAGCTTTAAATGTTGCCCAGTCTAGATTGTATAAATTTTCTCTACCCTTGATTCCAATCAGGGTATTCCACCACTCTAATGCCTCCCCCTTGAACATCTGGGAGGTATATTGCACCTTCTCGCTTTCCGTACATTTGCTTATTAGTACAATCGATTCCATTTCCTCCAACCATCGGAGGGTATGTATCACTCCTTTATCCCCGTGGAACTCTTTGGGGTTATAAACTTTGAACACTTTGAAATCACAACCTTCATGTATCTTTAATTTCTTCGTCTTTTCATGGAGGTTGTTTTCAGCAGTCGAGCTTTCATCAGTCTCTTCTTTCTTTTTCGGTTCTTTTTCTTTCTTACTTTCTTTCTTACTTTCTTTCTTTTCCGATTCCTTTTTCGATTCTTTCTTTGATTCTCTTTTCGAAGTAGCAGATTCGCTTTTACTTCGACTTGTTCTTTTGTTGGAATGCTAGGTGGTACGACTTTGATCATGTTTCAATATTTCATAGATTGGATTCACGGCCTCTTTTATTAAATCACGGATACCAAGCACATAATTTTGTGGTATGGCTTGTATATTCTCCGCAATTGCTTTTTCTTGCATGATTTCTTCGATTGTCTTTCCTTTATTGTGTACTTGAGTTTCTTGATTACTATTTGCTTTAGACATGTTGTTACATGAATAAAACAAAATTTCAGAAAAGACACACTTTATATACATTTATTTATCTTACAAGAAAAAGATCATAACAACTACAACAGTACATAGCCATAATTTCTAATCCTTAATCCATTTTGTTACAAGATTTTTCATCTTGTCACACTTCTTGACAATCTTTCTCCCTATTCTCTTTTTGTCCACTTTCTCGTTTCTCAGCTCGTCCATCACCAAATTTGGCGGGTTCGGATATCCCGTTGGTGCGGATGCGGCTGGAAAGAGATAAGCATTTTCTTGTGGATAGAGATGCGGGTTAGCAACGTATGCATGCATTTCTTCATCAGGGATGTTGTTGGTGTAAAACTCCTCGATGAGATTTGCCTCCTCCCGAATCTCTTTTGCTTGCTGGGAGATCGATGGTATTGATCCCTTATAGGATGGAAAATAAGGATATTGATTCTCCTCCTCTTCTTTCTTGGAATCCTCCTCTTCCTCGGGATCTTCCTCAGATTCATAAGGATTCTTGATTGGCGATTGAACTAATCTCTTTTTGTATGGAAAGATGACCCTCATCTTTGGCTTATGACTTTGTTCAGCAATGGTCGGTGGGATCTGGTATTGATAACCCAATGGTGGTGATCCGAATTGCCATCTCCTTTGATCAGAGTGACAATTCATCCAGCTTGATGACTCCGATTCAGTTTCTTGTTTGATTTTTCTCTGTACCTCCTATTCCTCGGAAGGATGGTATGTTGGAATGTCGGAGGGATAATACTGGGGAACGTTGTCCTCGGTATTGTCTAATATTTCGATTGGAAACTGTTGACTGCCTGGTAGATACACATGTTGGCTCCCGTATGGTAACACCGGATTTATTGGTTGATCACAATTGAAAATGCTAGTGTAGTAACTATTGCTACTTTCCATATCGGATGGTTCGTGAATGATTGTCGGTACTGATCGAATGGCTACTCGGTCTCTACGACCAAAGTAGTTAATATAAGACATCTCCACTTTAGTTAGATTAGGGATAGGAGGTTTACCAATCCTATCTTATCCCTACGAGTAGTAATAATAATGGTTAAAGCCTAGGTACTAATGTTTAATACCTAATTCGCTGAAACCGATGGCTCTGATACCAACCTGTCACACCCCGACTTAGGGCCTAGGCGTGTGACTACAAGTTGGTACCTGTTTTGTAAATATATCAGAGTTTAGGGGTTAATTTTAGCGGAAGACTTTAGGTTGAATATAATATTAATTTACATTGAAAATTTACTCGGGAATTAAATACCCGAGTATTAGTTTACAAAAGATATGTTTTCATATTACAAGGATTTTATATCAAAAACGGAGCCATCTTGTACGCGCTTCTATCTTCAATAAGACTCCAATCCTTGTCAATGCTACTTATGCTTAATTACCTGCAATGGGTTGGAAAAATACGTCAGTTATATGCTGGTGAACACGTATGACTCAATAAAACATTTTGAATGACGATTACAATACAAATGTAGTTTTCTTGACAATCTCAGCGGAAGCATTTTTACTTCCTGTATATGTACCACTGCCCTACACACACAACGGTATTCCCCGAGCCAAACGGCCCTAAACTGAGAACTGGTCATGACCGTTTAAGCTCGCGGCTTCATTGCCTTTGATTGATTGATTGATTGAGCTTTAACAGTTATGTTTGGATCCAGACACATGCATATTCGGTCTGAGTTGATATTATTCTCTACTTTGTATTATAACGTTTTAGAGATTTCATTATCTCATGTAGACATTGATTGACTCGTTAAGACAAACACTCGTTCGTCTCATTGAGTATGAATATGTTTTGACTGATTAAAAAGGTTTGAACGTATTCACCTGTATCGTCGGTGTTGTAAACCTTGACTGATTGATTGATCGACTGTGAATGATATTAACCTATACATAAATAGGTTCGTATGAATGTTTTGAATGATGTTAAGCTATGGTTGTAAGCTTAACCTTGAAATCGTTTGTCTTTGATTGTGAATGAAAACACTTGTTTTATGCGACTTTTGATATAGAATGCTTTGGCCTAATAGGTTCTATCATGTTGGTAAGTTTCTCCAGGTAAGTAAACGGGTCCCTCGGTTGATTGGGATTTATGCGAATTACTTTTCCTTAGGCAAGAAACTTACTACTAATGATATCCCCCTTCCAGTTACTACATGCCCGTCAAAATATATCTTTCGTTTAACATTACTTCATCATGAAGTAACATTTATGAAAACATGATTGTGATTGAATGTTTGTAAAATACGATCAAGGTTAAAGGCCATAGCCTCAATTGATAGTCTAAGCTATAATTCAAATAACTTCAACATAACTCCTACCTTAATTCGGATGCCTAGATTGATAACACGATAAGGCAGGACTTGATCTACTTGCTTATGTGATTGCTAGCTTAATTCCAACTTCGTTTCTTGCACGAATATCGAGAAAACAGCACGTCGGCTTGCTACGGCAACGGGGCACGTTTTCCAAGGCTATGTGTGTGTAAAGAAAGGTGTGTTTGGGATGAAGTGAGCTCATGCCCGTCACCCCCCTTTTATAGCCCATCCTGGACCCCGTCGCGTACCGCGTCCGGTCCTTTGGGACTAGTCGCGTACCGCGACGCCGCAAAAATTACACCGCCTTATGCGGTGTTGACACGTGGCCTGTCATATTGTGCCACGTGTCGACACAGTGTTCAACATGTGTCCGGTGACTCATCACCCCCATCACGCTACGCGATGGGTTACATATTACCCCGTCGCGTACCGCGGCGGGACATAAATTTTTGAATTATCATTTCTGGTCCCTGTACTTTCTAAGTTAGTATATTTAGACCAAAATTGAGAGGGTTAGGGACGTGTGTTACATTAACCATAACACTTTATTTATTTTACAAATACAATTATTTGATAAATATATATATATGAACATTAGCTCCATGTGATAGCAAAAAATTAATCAAACAGAAAAGAGTTTAATACCAAGTTTATAACCAATAATGTCTATATAAACGTATGAATGAATTAATATATACTAATTATGTTGTTCTGTAAGATAAATTTATAAATTTTACTTTTATGTTTTACTTGCATATTATATATGTATTTTATGAAAAATGACAAGGTTTTGTTGTCTAACTCATAGTATACGTAGAGATGTATGTTTATTTAAACTTTTGTAATTATTTATAACATATGAATCCATTTTGTTTATAACATATTAATTATATTAGAGTTGTATTTTTAATTTCAAATGATGCAATTATCATTTAATTAATATTTGAATAATTTAATTACGCATAAATATCAAGATTAATGTATACAATTAAAAAAGGATTATATAATGAAATTGATTTTAAATAAAGTAATGATGTTAACCATTACTGTCTGTTTTTTTCTTCCTATATATTTTTATTAATATTTTTGAATATGTTACTTTTATTTAATAGCAATAGTTGTCATTTGTAGTATGTTTGGATTGCTAAATGGCAATGATTTGAACATTCGCAGACCAATTCCATTGAAGTTGTTGTCATTAGGCATGTTCAAAACGGTTTGGGACTAGGAACCGGAACCGGTTCCTATATTCAAAACCCCCTTTTAAACCGGTTCCAGGCTCGAACCGGTTAGGGAACCGAACCGGTTCTCCCACCCTCGGACCCCTAACCTATGGAACCGGTTCTTGCCGGTTCCTACACTGTAACCGGTTCCAACCGGTTACAGTGTAAAAAAAATTTTTTTTTTTTTCGTTTTTCGTTTGCGATTTGGATTCTAAACTACGATTCGTATTTGTATAACATGAAAAATAAAAAAAAACAATTAACATAAAAATAAACAACTACTGAAGACAGTTTGATATATACAACTAAGCATGAAAGTATGCATATACAATTGTCTAAACGATTCGTATTTGTATAACATGACAAGTTGACAACTACTGAAGGTTGCCACTGAAGACAACTACTGAAGGTTGCCACTGAAGGTTGCGACTTCTTCCTCGGAATTACTTGTAGAAATGCCTTCTTGTTCGTCGTGCACTCGAACATCAAGTGGTGTTTCATCTTCGAGAGTGGTTACGTGTTGAATACGATCGATTGAGTCCAAGTGATCCTTTAAGCAAATGCACATCTCCACCGATTCTGAATTTAGTCTTGTTCTTCTCACCGATATTACCCTGCCACTAAGAGAAAAAGCGGATTCCGAAGCTACCGTAGAAGCTTGGACGGTTAGTAAATCACGGGCCATGGTGGCAAGAATCGGAAACTCGGTTTCCTTTACCTTCCACCAAGCCAAAACATCAAAAGTGCCATATTCCTCTTCGGATAAACCGGTAAAGTAATCATTTGCACTATGCCTTCCTAGTTCGCTTGAAGGGGTATTACCCCTTTGTTTTTTAGCCGTTACGTTACGAACGGTGTTCATAAGGCTAATCATGGGATCTCGTACTCTAGTAGCACTTGAACTTGATGAAGACCCCCCCGGCATAGGCATGTGTATGTTTGACCCATATTTATTTAAATAAAAGTCATACATAAATTTAAAATTCAAGTTAAAATCATTTTTTGCCTCTGTTGAAAAGTTTGGGTCAACTTCATGCATATCTAAGGCTAAAAAAATTTCGTCTATCACACATTCAACCCCCGTAACATTTAACATTGGGTTTAAAGTGGCGGCGCAAGTAAAAACCGGTGGCAATTCAAGAAAGTATTTTTTTAATTTAAACTTCATTGGTAATATGATGTTTGAAAACATTGGACTTTTATTTTCAAATTCTTTAAGATTGTTAACGATTAAAAATAACTCCGAAAGAACCAAGGGACTTGTCGGATAATACGTTCCCGATAGTTTCGTAGTTGATGTTTTAAAAACTTCAAGAAAAGTCGATAAGTCATTGATAATTTCCCATTTCTCATTTGCAAAGGGGATTGCCAAATCATTCTCGGCAAGACTAGAATGAAACATTTGTAAAGTTTCTCTTTGTTTCAAAGCACTTTCAAACATTATGCAAATGGAATTCCATCGATGAGGTACATCCCAATTAGCTCCCAAAGCTTTTCTTCCCGTATCTTTACAAAATTTTCTATAATCCATTTCTCTTTTTTTACTTTTCTTAAAAACTTCATGTATCATTAGTCTAAAATCGTTTATAACCGATGTAACCTCATCCGAAGCAAGTCCGTCTTGCACGATTAAACTAATGATATGTGCAACACACCTTGAGTGAAAAAATACACCATTGCAAATCGGCGTATATTTTAATTTTAATTTATCAACCGCCGATGTATTATTCGATGCGTTATCAAATGCCATTGAAAATATTTTATTTTCTAGTTTATAAGTTTTTATAACATAATCTAAAATTTCAAACAAATTATCTCCCGTATGTGGATACTCAAAGAGTTCGAAAGCAATGGTGCGTTTCATCAGTTCCCACGATGACGGGTCTACCCAATGAGCGGTGACACAAAGATAAGATTCGGGTAGACCATGTGGAGCCGACCAAACATCACTAGTTAAGTTTATTCCCGTATTTATATTTTCAAAATATGCAATTAGTACCTCTTTGGCCTTCTTCCACAATTTTAAACAATAACATTTAAGAGTATGACGACTTACGTGAGTGTATTGTGGTTGAAGCGTATCTCGAATCATGGCGGTTAAGCGAGGGTTGTCGAAGTGGCTAAACGGCAAAGCTTCTTGAATCACAAACTTCGCCATACGATCTTGAACTCGATCAATTTGGTATATAAATATTCCGCCTTCACTATCCATTTGCGTTTGTTGCGAATCGACGTTCTTTTTCAACGCCTTGCAATACGGTTTTTCGATGTGTTTCTTCAAATTTGAATTCGAAAGTGGGTTTAAATAAATCCCACAAAACTTGCACCGAGCCTTCAATGAATGGTCACTCAATTCAACCAAATCCCAATTGCACCAAATCTCTTGATTACGATTATGAGGTACAATACGAACGAAACTTGGTGCGGCGTTGGAACCTTGACCAACCGATGATTGTGAGGCAGCCATAACAACAAATATGAATATAGAAGAAGAGAAAACAAGAGATTAGAAAACTCAAAACGTTGTAATAGCGTTTTTTGTATTTTTTTGCGTTCGGGTTTGCGTTTTGAGTGTTGTGATGAACCCATGACACCAAATACCTATTTATACTAGTAGTGGGGTGCTTGGGGGAGCCAAAAAACGGCTATTTTTGACCCCAACGGTCAAAAAACGGCCAAAAAATCGATTTCCAACGGCTAGAACGATCCAACGGCTAGAACCGGTTCCGGATGGACCGGTTCCAGAACCGGTTCCGGTTCGGTTCCGGTTCCTACCCGCCCCCACTCATAAATGCAAGAACCGGTCACGGATCATCGGGTTGAATCAGATAGGGTCCGGTTCCTACAAAAACGGGTAGGAACCGGTTCGGTTCCGGTTCGGGTCCACCGGTTCGGTTCCAGGAACCGGTTTCAATGATCATCTCTAGTTGTCATCTCTTGATCAAGAGATTTTGAAAGCAACATCTTTCTATAATATTTGCAAGATTTGCACAATAATCTTGGTAACTTGTTGGTTATATATTTTAAAGTTTCTTATTGATCTCTTATACCCTATTGTATTAAGATTAATAATTAGTTTATTACTTTTGCCAGCCGAAAAGTATCATCTTGCTCGGAACGTATTTGTGTTGGTTGAATATGTTGTCTACATTTATATGACTTGTTAATATGTTTTTCCACCCGTGTGTAACACGGGCTATACCCTAATAATAATAATAATAATAATAGTTGTCCCACCCAACCATTCAATAATGCCAGATTAATTACCTTTAAACTTTCAATCAATCTTTGTCTATTATGATCTTTTGCCACACTACCCAACTAGTCTTTTCTTTAACCCAACTAGCAGTTTACCATCGCGCGCTGCGGCGGAAACATGGTTTGATTGGCATTTGAAAGTTCGTTAAGTTTGTCGTGAGGAAAACATAAATTAAAAGTTCATAATTAGTTTCATTACATGTCAAATGCAATACAAAATCTTAATCAAGTCAAATACATGAGTTATGTCATTCTCTTATCTTTTGAGAAGCTTCCAAGAGTGGCTTTAACCTGGCTTCTTCAACTTCTGCACAAATCAAATAACCAGTTTTGAAAACAAACCTGTAATACCCCCATAATCATTAATTGTTACAGACCAAATACTATAGAAACGCTAAAATACCGTTCATACAAAATCAGACCCGATATCAAATTGATAGCAGACCCATTTTTAAACTAACTAAACTACCCTGTTGGTTACTAATCTTAAAACCGAGAAATGGATTCTGTTTCTGGCGACCCAGAATATACCAAATTGAGATGCTTAATTACCTGTTAGCAATGAAAGCGGAATTACGTGCGCATTTTTCTATGTAACAAAGTCTAGTTACAAATAATGACAATGTGCTGCTATATATAGTTGTCTGCACATTGTAAAAATGATATGTCAATAAGTAAGTTTTTGTTTGGTTTATTAGTTGAACGATTTGCTTTTATGATTTGATATATTGGATGTTTAGCTGAAATGAAATAAGAAACTTGCCTGACTTAAAATAATGGAATCAATTTTTTTTGGCTCGTTAATGCAAACGTCCAAGACATCAAACCTTCGAGCAAATATAACTTTATGTTAATTTATGTATTCACTAATAAGAGTAATCAGAAAATAACATATAACCTAATCTAAAATCGAAACATCTATATCATTATCGATAAAGAAACAATTGGGGCTCACCCTAACATCTCATTAGGCTTATTGTACAACTCTGCAATAGCTGGTACCTTGATAGCCTCCTGCCCCAACAGCTTGAGGTTTTTAAATAGGAAAAATAATTAAACCAATTAACGGCAACCGCTCTTGTTTCTTTAGGCTTTCCAGCAGCTCTGTTTGTAAGACACCAAGTTGCTTTAAGTAACTTCATTGTGGTGGCCAGAATAGAAATTACATCTTAAAGATGATGTAAACTGACAACATTTTGATGTATGATTTGGCAGTAAAAAAATGATATCTAGCTACTCATCTAGAGAGAAAAATGAAGGACATTATGCAAGTAAAGGTATTTCTCCACATGTGATGGCGATTTCAATAGGACACTAAAGATAAATAACTAAAAAAACGAAGGAATATGCTATAAAGTTAGCGTAAAGAACAGACAACTGACCTTAATCGTAACACGAATACGCCCTGATAACAAAGCTACTTGAAATAAACCACGAAAAGTGCAAGCTGCAAGAATAGTTAGTAAGTACAACATCATCTTTCTAAACAACTTAAAACTCTGAAATAAATACATAGTGTGATGATGTTCATGTTAATTCACTTCATCGCTTTTGCTTTTGATACATTTGGGTCTCTCGCCCCCGATGCTGCTTCGTTTTTAAAAAGAGTTCAGCGGGTCGTGCATAGTAACTCAGCGACGCCGAAGAACAATAACTATGTTTTCAGTAGGATCGGGTTTGCCATTCTAAAGGGGGTGGCGGCGCAGCTTGTTGCCCGCTCACCTGTCTCTCGGTTGTAACTGGATCCTTTTTCTTATTATTAAAGTTATTAGTGAAAAAAAAAATCTCTCTTTAAAAAAAAAATCACTTCTCCGATAAGCCTAAAAAGAACCACCTAAATTATTAATAGTATAGTGTAAAGAAAACACATCCATTAACTGAAAAGTGAAAACTAAAAAACTTACTGCTTATGTAACCATCTTGAAATAATCACTGATGGGCTTTCATCTTCATGGGCAGCATCACTCATGCCGTGTCTTCTTCATCAGAAACGGGGTAAAAACACTAAAACCCCTCCCTGTCTTATAGTAATTGCAGACGTAAAACGTGAAACCAATAATCAACACAGTAAAAGCAGAAGTTAACAAACATATATCACAAATTGATGTTGCCACAACTGCGAAACTACCTTCTACGATGAATAAGTAACCAATTAACCAACATAAATGTTTAATTAAAGGGGTTTCACCATTAGGGATCTGAATGATGGCTACAAAGATCAAGCCGATGAATTGCGTATATGTAAGAAGCATATTCGATATGTTTGTGCAAAACCCTATTCGCGGGCCTCCGTTGTCGATTTTCCTTCTCTCTACAGTTCTTCCAACGACTACGCCATATGTGAAATAATATAAACAGTGCAGTAAAAGCGTACCCACCGCTGGAGTTATTGCTACCAGAATCTAGAGTTGGAGCAGAGGAGAGAACGAACATGGTGTGGTGTAAACATAGATGGAGATGGTTGTCTATAACCGCAAGCACGTGAGAAGAGTGTGGCCATGGATACGTGTTTAAAAATAAGTGGTTCCTCTTATGAACAGTATCATTTAAACCGTAATTTGGGAATTAATATATATATATATATATATATAATTGCCACCCAATAAATATCGTTTACGTTTTGGCTCATATGTTTTAACTCCTTCACCGGGGCTTACAGAGAGAAAATAATAGATTCCCAAACTCCCCAGTAACGTTTAAACAAAAGTAAGTGGATGTTTGGCTGAGCTTCTAATTTGCTTATTGGTTTTTTGAAAAGCAAAAACAAAATTTGAAAAGCTTCAATTTGAAGCTTTTGAAGCTTTAAAATGAATGTTTAACAAACATTTTTTGCTTTTCAAAAATCAAATAAGCAATTTTTAAAAGCTCAGCCAAAGACCTTGACGACCCCGAAATGATAGAACTTTCTCGTTCCATTTATATAGTTTAGCATTAAACGTATTCAAAATCGATTCCTAGTTTCTAACTAGACTCATATTAGTAGAGGTGGACAAATAAACCAGTTAACCGACCCGACCTAAAAACCGAACCGGTTTGAAACCGATTATGTAGAAACTGGTTTGGAACCGATTGAAACTGTCGGTTTGGAACCGGTTTGTAGTTTTCTCCATCAAAACCGGTTAACCGAACCAAAACCGGCCAAAACCGGGCAGAGCCCGGTCAAAAACCGAACCGAAACCGATCGTAACATGATAAGAAATCGGTTTCAACCCGAACCAAAACCGATTATAAACCGGTTTTGACTTTTGTTGACCAGACCGAACCGGTTTTAACTCAAACCGGTTTTGAGTTTTAAACCGGTTTGTGCACCTCTACATATTAGCACCAATTGGTAGACGAAGATGTTAAAAAAAGGTAACTTACCGTATTTGCATTTCAGAACCGAGGCCATCAAGCTAACCGTCCTAACATCTAACTTGACCCCATATAATGTGCTTTTTAATAGAATTGCCTTCAAACCCGAGAACACGTGAAAACATATTAGAACGCAACTCAAGTCCTTGAAATTTGTTTCACACTACTCTCCAATGAATACAGCAACATTCGCACTGAAAATATGCGATAAAAGTGGACCATTGCACGGTATTTGAGTACCTTTATAAAGGCCATCCAAACACGCCGAACGCATAGCCACGTGTAAGGCCTCCATAGAAATGATAAATAAAAAGGTGAAAGCGCATCACCAGGGCGAACATCAAACTCGGTAGTTTAAGCCCCATTTATTAAAATTGACAATCTAGCCAAGAATAACGTACCTTTCACCCAATTCTTCCATTTTTCTGGGATTCTTAAATTTGATATAATTTACTATTATAATAAACAAAACCTATTTGTGCCATTTGGCATCTAATTATACCATAGTTGCGCCACTTGGCAAATTTTTTCTCGATCATTAAAACTTTTATTTTTTTATTTAGGAGTGAATAATTAAAATTGTCAAATGGTAACCGAAACTTTCTTTAAATATGTTTCTCTTATTATTATGAGTTAATTAATTAGTAATCAGTAATAAATGTGTGTTGCTATAAATTGTTACTTTTAAATTTTAAGACCTCAAGAATGAAAGTATATCCATGGACATGTGAGTGCATGTTATTCTTTCATGGATAAGAAAATGAAATACACTGTTTACTTATTATTATTACAAAATAAAAGGACTTTAGCGTAAAGAATAAGTACTCGGTTTTTATAAGTTCAACAATTCTGTATTCTTTATAAGTAATCATTAATAGTATAATCATAATCCTTAATACAATAAATAAAAATAAGGTTGTGTCACTTAGCATATTATTAGACCATCTTGTGTCACTTGGCACATTAAGTTAAAAAAAAGAAAAAAAAAACTATATTAATCCCATCTCATATTGCTCAAGGAATAAATTAATGAGGAAACCAACTATTATAAAATGCATTTGTCATCAAACTTGTCATTAGCCCTTTCATGAATTATTGTGTATGTTTACTTATAAGTTTTAAAAATATTTAATGTTATTCGGACTATAAATGTTGTACAGTTTGATATCATATATCCGTTGTTAAGAACATAAAGATAAAAAGAATGACATGAAATACATGTAGAGACAAATACGGTAAAGTTACATATATAACTATAAATGTTATATACAGAGAAATATTTAGAGATTTAGGAATATAAAGCTATATATATATCATATCATTTAATATGTAATTCATTATACCGTAAACTACATATTTATATAAATAATTTAACACATTATTTGTATTTTAATATTGTGTCGTTGAATAAATTTATTTATTCGAATTCGTATTGCACACGAGATCTTAATCTAATAATTGAATACTTAACCTAGTAATTGAATAAGGAATAGCCAAATTACTGACTCAAACGCTTTATCAATATCCACTTAAATAACATCATTCTTTTATTTGTTTTTTGTTTTTTTCACCAAGAAACCATTTCATTTAGAATTAATGCCTCCTTTGCTATTTTCTCTCGGACACGAACGCCGATTTTTCTTCACTAA
Organism: Bidens hawaiensis; assembly: GCF_021521415.1. NCBI lineage: Eukaryota > Viridiplantae > Streptophyta > Magnoliopsida > Asterales > Asteraceae > Bidens > Bidens hawaiensis. The sequence goes on along the minus strand of NW_027494473.1, from coordinate 3,602 downwards.
TAATTGAACCCGTTAGCTTTTTCATTCAATTTGCAAGTACCTTCGAAATCATCTTAGGCATACACCCAGTAAAATTAATCCAACGACACAATTCAGTTTATATGGATCTTACTTTAGGTAAAAGAATTATGAAGCAAGAATGGTACTTTATTAAACTTTTATAAGTTTTAGAATTTCCAAATTTCAAACGTGTATATGAGAAGACGTTTGTAAAGAAATAAATACTTTAATATAATATATAATTTGTTTGCGAAATTGAAGAGGTAGGTCCCCGCAAAGCCCAGTTGGACCCGCAAGACTCACCTTGAAGAGGTACGTCTACGCTAAGACCAACTGGATCCGCAGGACCCACCATGCTCAGAGAGATGAAGACCTTACACGCAGTAAGCCAGCTGTTCCCGCAGGAAAGCCTCCCTTGGTACAGTACCCTGTCTGTTCCCGCAGCTGTGGGTACAAGCCAAGAAGGAAGGCTACCCGCACTAACAGTAAGGCTACACGCATAAGGCACTAACTCTTATACTTCAGTAATGTCACCTGAAGAAGGAATGAGCAGGGCAGGAATGTTCCCGCCCAAAAGAGCCAGTTCGTACGCTTCTAGAAGATCTTTTGTACTATACCTACCAAGGTATGGACAAATAGACAAGATCTGACAAAAGCAACCCATGAACCAATCACAGGGTGACAGCTCACCGACAATAGTACGAGGAGGAGCACGCTCCAGTACAAAATGTCACTATCAGCCGCTGCCTACCCACCAACTCCCATCGTGGCACGAACGTAGCCCATAGTTGGTGGAAAAGGAATATTATATACAGCTGGCCGTACCTGCTTGGAAACCTACCTTTGGCTATAAATACTCCAACACCTTGGAACGGTATCATCATCTTCTCTCTGGCTATTTCTCTCTATATACACTTATATTCAGAGCAACCTAGTCTGATTCTCACGCCGGAGGGTGGTCACAAGGAGGAACCCCCCCCCCCCCTTCTCAGTGACGAGCTTACGGTGTCTGTTTTGCAGGTTGAGAAGAATAACCATCTTTGCCGGACCTAACCCTCGTAGGAAACATCTACTTAACCCTAAGATTATCCTTAATCTGCCGGGGTCATTTAGTGTTTCTTCATTGGCGCCATCCGTGCTTAAGCTAGAACTTACTCTTCTTTTTCTCAGTTTTTTCAAACTTCTGGAAAGATGGTTAAAGTTACTCCGATGCCAAAACCACCGAGTAACCAAGAAACTCCGGTAACCACAACCCCAGCTACTGGGGGGAACACCGGTGAATACACGATTGTTACGAACACTACCCCGGTTACCCAAGCCGGGGCAAGTGCAGTAAACAATCCCCTCCTGGGATTCATTGATACCCAGTTGGGGAAACAACAGACGAGACTTCCGCGACAAACACCAGAACAAGTTAAAGCTTGGGCGGAAGCACGTCAGAAAGAATTCCAAGCCGAGTTGGACAAACGTTTACGTTCACTCCAACAGGCCAATGACGAATTCGGAAGCACTCGACAACAGCTCAACATGAGCAATGATTGCGAGTATGTGGATGATGAAGATTGGGAAGAATCTGACAGTGACGCAAACCCTCGTCATAAGGCGAAAGGGAAGCGTAGAGAAGCAAACTTCCACTCGAGAAGAAATTTCGAGGAAACCTTCAAACCAAAGAACACGGGGGGAAACCCCCGTGACTTCTCCAAAACTTTCAGACCAACTGTTGCGAATGCGGGAACGTCCAAATTTGCAAGGGACATTGCGGAAGCAATCGCTCCAAAGAGTGCCAGACAGATGTCCAACATAGGCACTTACGATGGCATATCTGATCCGGACGATCACTTGAACAGATTTATAGCGGGGGCAACCGTCAGTAATTGGACGGAACCCACATGGTGTTACATGTTCCAGATGACGCTCATCGGGGCAGCCAGAGCATGGTTTGATCGTCTACCGGTCCACCACATCTATGATTGGGCAGACTTCCAGCACAAGTTCAGCCAGCACTTCAGTCAACAAAGAAAATATACTGAAGAGCAATGGACGATCCTCAACTGCATCCGAGAGGAAGACGAATCTTTGCTAGACTTCATCACTCGCTTCAACTCAAAGAAGCTAAGTCTGGGCACTATAAGAGAAGATCTTGTTCGCGCCGCTTTCATCCAGGGCGCTGAGTACCCAGAGCTCATCCGCACGTTGACAGGTAAAGATGGCATGCCATCCACGTGGGATGCCATCATGACGGCAGCTAAACGCTTTACCGAAACGGAGAAGCAGCTGGGTAGAAATCTTCCCCAGAGCACAAACCTCTACACGCAGAGAACAAGAGAAAATAACGTCCGTACCGCCCGACAAAATAAAAAAAGGAAGCTTGGTATTTGGCAGTCAAGGATAAACTTTGACACCTCATCCAGCTCTCGCCCTCTCTTAGGCGGAAGGGACAACATGCACTCGTCGAACCGAAATCCCAGATGGACGCCACTCACCAAAAGCGTCACCGAGATATTTGCCACCGAGAGGCTCCCATGGCCAAAGGCTCCAATAATCCGACAGCGTCAAAACGCTGATCAGAGCAAATCCTGTGACTTCCACGGGACAAAAGGCCACACCACTGAGGAATGCACATCCTTGAAGGATGTCGTCGAAACATTCGTTAAGGATGGGAAACTCACACACCTCGTGGCGTTAATCAAGAATGGAGGGAGGAAAGATAATCGGTACAAGGGCAATGGAAGGAAGCCCGTCGACATCAGCATTCACATAGTTCACGGCAACATCAGCGGAAGAAAACGACGAACAACAGAGCCAAGTGCGTGGAAGGAAGCAGAAGTGCGCTTCCCGCGTGTGCCAGGGGGGCCCAACAAAGAAGGCCCCATAGTCATCAAAAGCCAGCTAGGGCACTACATCACCTCCCGCACCCTTGCTGATAATGGCGCTTCCTCAACGGTCATGTATAGGCAGTTCTTCGACAAGCTAGACGAAGAAGACAAGGAACGCCTAGAAACAGTTTACGCCTCGATGGAAGGGTTCGACGGCAGCACAAACACCCCCTTGGGAACCTTATCTTTCCCCGTCACTCTCACGGACGGGAAGTACTCCCGCACAGAAGACGTGGACTTCGTTGTAATGAGGAAGCCACACCACACATACGACATTCTCTTCGGGAGAGAAGGGATGGCAAGATTTAATGCCGTGGTGTCTTCGGTCCATGGTATGATGGGATGGCCAACAGCTGAGGGCGTCGCGATGATCACGGGCATTCCCCAGGTATGCATCGCATCCGTCTAATCTAAACCCAAACCAAAAATGGCTAAACCAACCATCTCTGAGCCAGAAGAATGGGCCTTCAATGGCAAATACCCTGACCAGGCTGTTACCATTGGCCCAACGATCACTAATCCCACACGCACCTTACTCAAACGCTTGTTGCAAAAAAATGCCGACATCTTCGCGTGGACACCAGCTGACATGACTGGTGTACCTCGAAGTAAGGCTGAGCATAAGCTCAAGTGTGACCCGGCGTTTACACCGGTCATACAAAAGCGTCGCGTAATGGATGCTGAGCAGGCTAACGCGTGTAGAACCCAAGTCAAGGAACTCCTTGA